>NC_140951.1:77359620-77579620 GCF_014529385.1 Adiantum capillus-veneris
AAGGTGTCTTTATATTGGTGTTCATGTGAGGCATTAAAAATGTATAAAGAAGACCCTCTCCCTCTCTCTAACTGATGAAATAAGGGTAAACTTGAAATTCTTTTGATTTTTAGGTCAAACTTTGAAGCTTTTGCACGTAATAACACTAAAACTTGTGTATTTTTTTTTTCCTTTAAAAGCAAGCTCAAAATATAACTGAGATTTTACAATTTTAGTCGATTAAAATACATTGGACCTCGATTTTTTTCCAATATTACCTCCCCTCTCTCTCTCTCTCTCTCTCTCTCTCTCTCTCTCTTACACACACACACACACTCACATGCACACACACCAATATTCGATTTTTTTTTTTTAAAGAGTAAAATTACAAAAAAATATCGCTTATTTTGTAAAATTTCTTCTTTGAATCTACCCAAAGGAAATTTCGTATGTTTTTCAAAATGGTTTTTCTCGAACTTTGATGTCACACACACACACACAATTTATTACAACTAAAAGCATTGCCTTCTTGAGGCCACCGTAAAAACTTTAGCTTGTTTTTTTTGTTTTGATATAAAATAGTGTTGTCCATTATACACCATAAGTATAAATGCCTTATATCCTATGAAGGGCTACACTTAAATAACAAGGTGAAGGCGGCACATTTTTTTTAAAAAATAAAGTGAAAAAAGTAAATTAATTAAAAAAAATCAAACTAATTCATTATTTCATATCATAGGATCAAAATTCTAAGAATGTACGTCTAATGCTTTGTTCTTTAAGACTTTTTTAAGTAGTCCAAATATACAAAGACAAAAAGAAGAAGTAGTCAAGGGAGCTTTAAATGAAGGTGCCAAATTACCACGATGGAAGGACCCATTAACACTTTAAAAAGAAGATATAGTGTTTATCTTTTCAAGCTAAGAGGACACGTGTCTACCATCAACAACCTCTGCATCAACGGCTCAAAAATTGCACCATTTCTCTACCACCCCCCTATGGCCTTCTTCATGCCCAAAATTCAAAGATCCATTTGGCCAAGACTTGAAATTGGAAAGAGAGAGAGAGAGAGAGAGAGAGAGAGAGAAGAAGAAGAAGAAGAAGAAGAAGAGAGTTTTAACATCGTAGGAAACTATCCCAAGAGACCTTAAAGATCTAGCCGACGAGGAGAGTTGAACTCAAGAACTGTTATGAGAGAGAGAGAGAGAGAGAGAGAGAGAGAGAGAGAGAAGTTTTCATGTCATTGAAACACATCAAGAGACCTTAAAGCTCTATCTGACAAGTCTTGAAATTAAGACCTAGTATTTAAGAGGGAACTATGATAACCAATCCACCACATTCAAAGGTTAGTATAGTTTTTTTTTCTTATTCACTGAGAGAGATCCCAAAGTTCTACTCGACAAGTATTGATCTCAAAACTTGGTGTGTGTGTGTGTGTGTGTGTGTGTGTGTGTGTGAGTGTGTGTGTGTGTGTGTGTGTGTGTAAGAGAGAGAGAGAGAGAGGGGGGGGGGGGGGGGGGGAGGAAGGAAGAATAATAATATTTTTATAACCATAAGAATAATCCAAACAGGTATCAAAGATCTGCTCAACGAGTCTTGATCTCAAGACCTAATAAGAAAGAGAGAGGGAATTGCTATCTTCTTGGAGTTATTATAGAGACTTGTTAACCCTCACGGCTCATGGACACCCCATCACCTACGACGGACGTGTATTATGTATTTGGTAGAGTCAGGTACCGGGCTTGTCGGACCAATAGGAAAAGGGTAAGAGTGATCGCCGATGAGAGGAGCACTCTTTCAAGGGATTAGTTGGCTAAGCATGGGCGCCCAAGTGTGAATGGGGTGAGCTCATATAAAAGCCAACTAAACCTAAAATTCACTCATTCTCTCATTTGTGCAATAGAAGAGTGCTCTTGCTCCATCTCCATCTCCATCTCCATCTTCTTCTTCTTCACCTCCTTGTGTGTGTGTGTGTGTGTGTGTGTGTGTGTGTGTGTGTGTGTGTGTGTGTGTGTGAGAGAGAGAGAGAGAGAGAGAGAGAGAGTGCGATCGAGCATTGCGGCGGCACGACGGCGGTGAAGCGGTTGAGCGCAACGTAGCGGCGTCTCCTTCTTCTTCGCGGCGAGGAATCCTCCACGGCAGGAGCATAGAGCGGTGAATGACACACCATTGCCCTCTTTTCAGCTTACTAGTTAAGCTAGTTGTGTGCTTGGAGCCGTCTATGGCTCGCACACAGTGTTAGGCAAGGCCCTTGCTTCGACAGTGCGGCAAGGAGCGCACATTTTTGGCACCGTTGCCGGGGAATCGCCCTGCACTGAGCCCAAGAGGCACTTTGTGCTTCTCCTATGAGTTGTTTGTAGTAGGAAAGAAGAGGAAGAGGAAGAGGAATGAGTTGTTTTTCTGCAAGTTGTTAATTTCTGTATTGTCTGCAAGTTCTGTGATTTCTGCATAATGTTGTGTTTTCTGTTTGCACACAGTCTTTGCACAACTAGTAGTCGTTAGCTTGTTTGCAGTGAATGAATACGTAGGAAGGCAGTTAGCAATTTCTATTGCACACAGTCTGTACACAGTTTTCTGTCAAGGTTTGGCTGCACACAGTCTTTGCACAGTAAGGTAGTGAGAGAGGAAGTAGTTGGACAGTTAGCTCCAGATTAGTTAGTAGATTAGTTAGTGGTTAGCATCACTGTTAGTAAGTAGATAAGGTAGTGAGCTGTCTGTGAGCTGTGAGCTATTGACTAGGAGGTTAGGTAGGTGACAGTGTGTGTGGCCAAGAAAGGGTCACCAAAACCGCGCACGGTCGTCGCCCCAAAAAAATAAAAAAAATAAAAAATAAAAATAAAAATAAAAATAAAAATATTTATTAAAAAAACCAAAAATATTTAAGCGTGAGTGACTGGGGGGCTACACTAAAACTTTGATCGGGATCGGGATCATTTCCGCAAGCCCAGGCCCAGGCCCAGGCCCAGGCCTCAGCCTTATGATATATACTAGACTCACTCTTATATATATACCCTACCCCCTCAAGAGGGAATGAGAGCATGTGGGACAAGTCCTCCACTCTCCTCCCTTCTCTTCCCACTTGCACCCTTAGACTTTCTAATTCGGGCCTAGTTCCCTACTAGAAATTGACGGTTTTAGGGATTCCGAGGGCATAAAGTGACCAAACGGAGGGCTGTAAAGCACGACACGACCCTCTAACCGAGACGCTCGTTTTGAGCTATCATACGTTCTATTCTATAGCTGGGTCAGAAAAAAAGGACCAAAAAATCAAAAAATAAGAAAAGACTTAGGTTGCAAAACACCCAAAATTACTAGGTGAGCAGCCTTCACGGGCCCTCACTGACACTTCTAGGGGATCCAAGTCATATGAACCTGCGCTCTGGACGAGTGTTAGAGCACGAGCATATTGGTAGTGCCTCCATTTACGCGGGCACCCATTATTCCTCCACCCTAGGTTCTGGACCTTCGGCCAGGACTCAAGGTAGCGCGACCCAAGATCCTCATATCGCGTCTAGTGATTCTTCCTCTGACTACGAAGTCATGGAGGGGTATCCTACACCAAACCCTGATAGTTCAAGTCAAGACATGCATGCCATGGGCCCACGGCCCGGGTCCAGCGTGTTTAGCCGCTTAAAAGAGACCCTTAGTAGAGCTACTCGCTCCGAATATGCGGTTAATTAAATAAATGAAGGGAGTGGGGAAGTAAATTCGTCATTCATGTCTAAAATGGACCCTATGCTTCTTGAGAGTGTGCATGTGAATGTTCCATCCACTGCATCTCCTGATCCTTTAGGACTATCTCCCTGTGAGGTTTTACTACCCGATGGTAGGAGTCTTGCCGAAGTGCAAGAGATCGAACGCTATATGCAAGCAACAAGAGAGAGGGAAATTGAGAACCTACGAAATCTAGAACAAAGTCGAGCCCTGAAAGCAAAGGCTCCTATGACAACAATCATGCCAGTCGAGCAACCGAGTGCTCCCAAGGTGGCAGTCACGGAGGGGCAAGCTATGGGGAGCAATAATGCTTCCACTTCAAGGGAAACCTCCAGCACGCCAGGCCTAGATGGGATATTCCTAAACGAAAATTGGGAGTATGACCTACAAGCAGAAGCTTTAGCTGATCGGTACACAGGACACACCTATCATGTTGGTTGGTTAGATGTTCTACAATCCACATCGGGTGCTACTAGCATAGATAAGCAACAACAGAAAGTCTGTGATGTCCTTCATAGTATTGTCGTATTAGAAAGACAGAACACAGGGATCAACATGCCTTCAACAGGCCTAATGAGATTCTTGGATATGGGAAAGGCCAACCAACCAACCCTGTCACAAATGGAGACTCCCTCAGTGAGCCCCATTGATCCTCCATATGTTGTTTTGCCAGGAGCCTCAGTACAATCTGAGCCCACAAGTGGCAGCTTTACCTTCCCAGATCTAGCTCATCTTTCTCTTAATGACACTACGGCTACCATGCATATCCCAGTGGTGAGCATGACAAGAAGTACACCATGGAGTTCATTTGTTAATACTGCGCCGATGCCTAGTAGCACAGTGCCCCCAACTATACCTACATGTATGTATCAATCATGTGCACCTGTCGTACCTCAGCCTCATGTAGCTCCTACCCTCCGATTATTCCAAGAGCTTACAATCCACAATGGAATTATCTAAGCTCTTATACAAGTGGAGCCATGCCATTTAATAATAACATGCCATATCAGGCACCCCCTATGCCTAGGGCCACGCCTGTAAACTTTGGACCACCGTCTAGTACACCACCATACGAAATATGGGACCCAAGAGCCACGCGTATGCCAAGACCAAGGCCAACTCCCATCTCACATGTGGTTCCAGGAGCACATACACCCATTATACCTGCTCAAATAGGAGATTTGGCAGCATTTGCTCAAACTATCGGTCGCTCTATAGCAGAAAACATGCGTAGTGCACCTGATAGAGAGACTAGGACCAAGGCAGTTCAAGTAGCTAAGCTCACACAGAAATTCAATGGAGACGGAGATGCTAGAAAGCATATGGAAGTCTTTGAACATGTGTGCGATTCCTTGGAAGAGCACAATGAGCTACATACGTCTAAGGATTTGAGTTTGACCCTAAGCGGAAAGGCTGGAGATTGGTATAGAACCTTAAGAGTAGAAGAGAAAATGATCTACTCTACTCTTAGGAGACTGTTCTTAAAAGAATACATACGAGAGGGAGTACTTTGGGGTGTAGCCTCTCAGCTCCAGAAAGCCCAACGAGAAGAAGGTAAATCCGTGAGAGACTTCATTAGTCGCCTAAAGAATTTGAATTCTCGATGCAATCCAAACGAGCGATTCAACAACAACCAATTGCTCGATAGATTCATTAGGGGACTACGACATGAAAGTATCTATAATGGCCTAGTCATTAGAGGTATCACTACTTGGGAAGCAGTCACCATGAATGCAATCCAATTGGAGGATAATTTAATGATTGCAGGAGAAAGAGTGTCTGCCGAGCCGAAGTCTAGTAGCTCGCAAGCATCAGGGCATGATCCAATGAAGATAAAGCCAATCGTGAAAGAGCAAACGATATCTGAGATGACTTTGGCAGATCTCACAAAGGCCATCCAAGAAAGCCTTAGGGGTAATCGTGCTCCACAAAACACTCATATGTATCCAAGAAGGGAGCAACAATGGTGCTTAATTTTCTTGGGCCCACATACTACGAGTGAATGCCCTACTTTCAGAGTAAAGTTTAACGGGACTTGTAACGCGTGTGGTAGGTATGGCCATCAAGCGAAGGATTTCCTAATGCTTAAACGCATCATGGAAAATAGACCGCCTATAGCTTGGGCAGACTCACCTCGAGTTCCTGCATTGATGCCTACCCCACCCATGGAGCAACAGTTGCCATTATAACACATGGTCCCTAGAACCCAAAATGTGGTCCAAACCACACCGTTGCCACCTCCAGTGCTAGAACCGCAACCCCCTCATCCAAGAGTTACACCTATGAACCAAATAGGTTGCGAGTCATCTAGTACTTATGTAGATTGCGAAGAGGACATAGACTCTAGTATCACCTATGGAGTCGACATGCTTGAGGAGTGTCCCATGTACTATATGGAAGACCATTGGGGACAAATCAAACCGGTATATCAAGCTACTGCGCTAGCAGCAAGAGGCCAAAACATTAATAGTTTTACCAAGAGACCACCTCTTCAGTGCTACGAATGTGGTGGACCACATCGAGTAGCTGAGTGCCCCATTAGAATGCAAAAGAATGCCGCACTTATGCAAACAAGTCAAGGGAGTGCATTGGCAATGCTAATACTCACTTGTAATCGTTGTGGCATAGATCATTTGATCGCACACTGCCCTAACAATCCAAACGCACCGAAAATCACACCATTGAACATAATAGAGATTGTTGATGGGACACCACCAACTATAAACATAGCACCAGTGAATGCACTCACACGATCGATGCTCCAAAAGCAAAATTACATCCTCGAAGAGAGAGATGCTGCATCCATTGGCCGAGCGAGAAAGAAGAAAACACGAAGAAAGAAATCCCTTAATGCTTCTAGCTCAAAACCTAGTTCAAAGACTAACATAGGGACAGGAGAGGATCCCGTGTATATGAATCACCCTGAGGATGACTCAGATTCGATAGAGACCACGGAGACCAAAACTATTACTACAAAGGAAAAAGCCAGTGAGGAGGATCACGAGAGGGAATTATGACGAGCACCAAAAGAGTATTCAAAGTTAAACCAGCCAGTTGCGAACCCCCAAGATAAGCCACGAGAGACAAAAAATGAGGATTGCAAGAGAAAGATTGGAACCTATCCAAACCCAACAGTGGAAATTGAACGAGTCCAACAACTGAGGGGTTTGGTGGAAGAAACTCAACGAACATTAGAACCTGAACCCAAACATATCCAAATGTCGGACACAGTGTTTCCCACACAAGTTCAACCTCACAAGAACTACAGGCCGTTAGCTATACCCACTATCATTCGGGAAGAGAGTGAGGGTAGGACATCTGAAAGTGGACACACACCTTTCCTACTAGAGAGAATGTTTGGTGAGGGAATGCCCGACCCCCTTGAGGAAGTGGAGATTCCATCTTCACCATTCTCTTGTCAGGGTCCTACGTCCCACAAGATGCCATTAAATGTTGCCAAATTGAAGGATTTCATGTCTTCAGAAGTTAGAACCACCATCATGTCCAAACTATATAAAGACCCCGAGCTAGTCTCAGCTCTTCGAGCCTTCCTCAATGGAGAATTATAGGCCGGATTACCACAGTTTTCACATATGAACAAACGTGACTCGGTAATGAATGATGAGGAACATTTAGCACCACCATCTGACCTAGCGGGACATGAATCTGTAATTGAAGTACCCGTTAACAAGTTGGGGCATTACTTTGAAGGTGATGAATCTAATGCTACTCTACCAATCACTACTAAAGGATTAACTGTAAAGGGGGTCCTTGACGGTGGTGCGGGAGTCAGCATGGTGACAAAGAGTTGTTGGGAGTCTATGGGGGGACCTCACCTTGAAGCCACAAGCGTAGTGGTAAAAATGGCTAATGGATCTATTGTTACGCCTATTGGAATGCTAAAGGATCTCAGAATCAAGGTCTTGGGACACAAGGTAAGGCAGACTTTCATTGTTATGGATTTTTCCAAGCATCCTATGTCATTTGAGATGATCTTAGGGCGTCCATTCATGAGGGAAGCAAAAATGGTGCATGACTGGTCCAAAAACCACGTCTACTTACAGTTCCAAGACTCTGTCATTCGAGTTGATCTTTTAAGTAGTCGAACGCATCCTCTAGGAAATAAATTCATCATTGATAATCGATCAGACACAACAATTCACTCAGCTCCATTACAGTATTGTTACACGTGTAACGAAGACACGGATATTGGGGAGAACTCTTCTTATATGGATATCCTACCCAGAATGGCTGAGTCAGACAATGTCGATTGGGTACACCTAGCGGCAACTATAGATACATGGGGAGCTAGAGGAACAACCTGGGTAACACCAGATGGGGAAGAGATACCACACATTGCACCAGTAAACATGTTAGGTGTAGCGCATGTAACATTTGATGATAAGAAAGAGGCACACCTACCTGAGAGTGAAACCGATGATTCCTCAAAGGCTTCAGGCCAATACACATCAGAAACGGAATCTCAGGGAGAAATAGATTCAGAACCTGAGGAAACATCGAGTGAGCCAAGTATAGAAATTGAACACTCAAGGTCTAGTATGACCATCTATGGTAATTTATATGAGAGTGAAGAAGATACAAGCGAAGACCTATCAAGCGAGTCGAGTTTAAAAATTTACCAAAATCAAAACCTTAACAAGAACCAAAGGTCATATAAGAGACGACGATATCGAGCAAATGTGAGAGCTAGGATAAACAAGGAAAGATCTACTGCAGAATGGCTTAGCTATCTAGGGGCATGTGATGCTCATCGAAAGCTAGTAGACAATTGGGGTGAACATCTCCAGAGTGTCATGTGGTGCAGCCCGTGACCCATTGACCTCGCTCAATTGGAGGTTACAGAGCCGAAATTGAGTCGAACTATAAGAAGACGTCAAAACCGAGAGTTAGCACAACAACAAAAGGAGGCAGAACTAAAAGAAAGGTCTCCGTCAGGACAAGAGCCTGCTGACTTACATACGGCTCCTGAACATTTTAAATCTTATACCATGGGGGAGCGAAAGGTTGTGTATGCCAAAGCCCAACGAATACCTACCAATGGAAGCAGTGGAGTCTATGATGGTCCAGCGGTAGTTAAAGAGATAGAATTAGCAAAACCAGGTGAGGAGTCTAAACCAGTCTTTATTGCTCAAGACCTTACCAAAACTGAAGAGGCTGTACTTAAGGAGCTCCTCAAGGAATACAAGGATATCTTTGCTTGGACATATCATGACATGAAGGGCGTTCCACCTTCTATGGTGCAACATACAATTCCCATGATCAACATTGCTAAACCCGTCCAGAAACGACCCTATCCAATGAATCCTAAGTACGCCAAAATTGTACAAGAGGAGATTGAAAAACTTATCCAATGTGGATTCATATACCCTATTGAGCACTCAGAATGGGTTTCTCCAATAGTCATTGTGCCAAAAAAGAATGGGAAACTAAGAGTGTGCGTGGACCTCAAGAAAGTTAATGCAGCCACTAGGAGAGATCATTATCCCCTGCCATATTCAGAACATGTGCTTGAAAGAGTTGCGGGCAAGGAAGCTTATAGCTTTTTAGATGGGTACTCTGGTTACAATCAAATCACAATTGCATTAGAGGACCAAGCTAAAACTGCTTTTATCACAGAGTTTGGAGTGTTTGCATTTCGTGTTATGGCTTTTGGCTTGACAAATGCCCCTGCTACATTCCAACGATTAATAAACACTGCGTTTAAAGAATTTCTAAGGGAGTTTTGTGAAGCTTTCCTAGACGACCTTTGTGTTTATTCTTCTTGGGAGAAGCATTTGTTATATCTACGAAAAATATTTGAAAGGTGCAGATTTCATCGCATCTCATTGAACCCTTTCAAATGCCAATTTTGGGTTAAGCATGGAGTCATTCTAGGGCATATAGTGTCCAAGAACGGGATATCCACCGATGAGAGTAAGATTAAAGCCATTGCCGATTTGCCACCACCTACTAACTATAAAGGAGTTCAAAGATTTATGGGCCATGTTGGTTATTATCAAAGGTTTATTTTAAACTTTGCCGAGATAGCGCGTCCATTGTACAAGCTTCTTATCGAGTTTCACTGGACGGAAGAATGTCATCAATCTTATGAGTTATTAAAGAAGGCCCTAACAAGTGCTCCAATCCTACGAACACCTGATTGGAATGTACCTTTTCATGTGCATATTGATGCATCAACTTTTGCTATTGGGTGTGTTCTAACTCAACCAGGAGAACATAAATTGGACTACCCTATTAGCTTTGCAAGTCGCCAATTAAATGATGCCGAGATGAACTACACTACTACAGAGCACGAAGGTCTAGCTATGATTTACGCAGTAAAGAAATTTCGCTATTACCTTCTTGCTACCAAGTTTGTGTTTTATGTTGATCATCAATCATTGCTATATTTGGTAAACAAGTCGTGTTCCACAGGTCGAATTACACGATGGTTGTTAATTCTTCTTGAGTTTGACTTCACCGTTGTTGTGAGGCCTGGGAGGAAACATGTCATGGCGGATCATTTATCTCGTATCCCTAATGGAAAAGCTTCTACGGGGGTTGATGATGAATTGCATGATACTCCTTTGTTCATTGTTGAGACAATGCCTGAATGGAGTGAAAAGATTGTTAACTTCTTAGTTAATGGTTTTCCACCCAAAGAACTGCGAAAAGATATAGCTCGAAAATTAATCAAGGAATGCGAACCCTATTGCTTACTGGCTGGAACTCTCTATAAGAGAGGAAAAGATGATGTTCTTAGACGCTGTGCCCGCGAGGATGAGTATTTATATATTCTACAAGAGGCACACATGGGCGTAGCTGGTGGTCTCTTTTCAGGAAAGTTGACTGCCCGAAAGATCTTATAGTCAGGCTATTGGTGGCCCACTCTGTTTAAGGATGCATCACTTTTTGCAAAGGGATGTGATGAATTCCAACGCTTCAACAAGCCACAAAGAAGGGATAGGATGCCTCTACATCCCATCAAGGTAACCCAACCATTTGAAAAGTGGGGCTTAGACTTTGTAGGACCGATTAGTCCGGCTGCACGTAACAGGCAATCACGATATATCATTGTGGCTACCGACTATGTAACCAAATGGGCTGAAGCAAAAGCAACACGGAAGGCGGATGCAAAAACAACAGCTAAGTTCCTCTTTGAGAACATTATCACACGTTTTGGATGCCCCTTTGAACTTGTGAGTGACAATGGAACTCATTTTATAAATGAAGTAATAAAAAAACTCACATCAAACTTCATGATATCTCACCACAAGTCTACACCCTATTATCCCCAAGCAAATGGCCAAGCTGAGAGTACCAACAAAACTCTCATCTCCATTTTGACAAAGACAGTCGAGGCTCATCGCACTGATTGGGACCTAAAGCTTACATCAGCTTTATGGGCTTATCGTACTGCGTATAAAGTTGCTATTAATTGCACACCGTTTAAGATGGTGTATGGCCAAGAAGCCGTTATGCCATGGGAGTTTCTCATTCCTAGTCTTCGAGTAGCTTCTCAAGAAGGTTGGGATGGTAACCCCTTAGTGGAGCGATTATATATCCTGGAAAGGCTAGATGAAGAAAGGCAATTAGCTGTGCGAAATGCTTTAGTGGAAAAGGATAGGAGAAAGAAGTGGTTTGATAGACATTTAAAGGATAAAGACATCAAGGTTGGTGATAAAGTTCTTATGTACGGGGTACGTAATGAAAAGAAGAAATTGAAATACGCTGGTAAGGGACCGTATCGAGTGTGTGAAATTACCCCGCAAGGTACCATTCGTGTGGAGACTCTAGATGGAGTTGAAACTATTGGATTCCTTAATGGGAGTAAATTCAAAAGATATTATGATCCTCTAAGCCAGGAAGAGTTGCAAGCCATCCATCAAAAGAAGGTTTCCAAGGAACAAGCAGAGCTTAAAAAAATCCAAGCAAGAGTTGAGGCTCGAGAACGACAACAACGTCTTAGACGCCAACGAGAGGCTGATCTGGGAATCACGCAAGCATTTTTCGAGGACACAGATGACGACTCATTAGAATCTGAGCCACCCCTACGATACCCAATTGAGCTAAATAGCCCCTATGGGAAAGTACTATACAATGCCTTATTAGATACGGGAGCTAAACACAATTTTTTATCCTATGGAGTTTGGTGTCAATTAGGGAAACCGCCCCTATCCCCGAGTACCATGCAAGTCAAGGGCATTAATAAAAAGAAAACTGCTATTCTTGGAGTCTTTCAGACCCCTGTTGTCTATGGCAATGGAAGCATAGTGCAGAGGTTTCTAGTCATGCCCGCGGGAGCTATGGAAGGCAACGTAAACCTGGGATGCACGTGGATGTTGGCAACCAAATGCACTATTGATTGGGATACCGGTATGATACTGAGGAGTGACTGGTATGATACCGGTATTATACAAGTTCCTCTCTCTCTCTCTCTCTCTCTCTCTCTCTCTCTCTCATTTCTCAGTACCATACCAGTCACTTCTCAGTATCATACGAGTATCATACCAGTAACTCCTCAGTATCATACCGTTATCATACCAGTCCCTATCTCTCTCACTCTCTCTCTCTCTCTCTCTCTCTCTCTCTCTCTCTCTCTCTCTCTCTCTCTCTCTCTCTCTCTCTCTCTCTCTCTCTCTCTCTCTCTCTCTCTCTCTCTCTCTCTCTCTCTCTCTCTAACGTCTCAGTATCATACCGGTCACTCCACAGTATCATACCGGTATCATACAAGTCCCTCTTCCTCTTTCTGTCACTGCTAAGTATCATATCGGTCACTCCTCAGTATCATACCGGTACCATATTAGTCACTTCACAATATCATACCGGTATCATACCAGTCACTTCTCAGTATAAGACTCTCTCTCTCTCTCTCTCTCTCTCTCTCTCTCTCTCTCTCTCTCTCTCTCTCTCTCTCTCTCTCTCTCTTGTCACTTCTCAATATCATACCGGTCACTTCTCAGTATCATACCTGTATCATACCAGTCACTTGAAAGAATCATATCGGTATCATACATGTCACTTCTTTGTATCCGACTCTCTCTCTCTCTCTCTCTCTCTCTCTCTCTCTCTCTCTCTCTCTCTCTCTCTCTCTCTCTTCTCAGTATCATACTAGTCATGCCCAGTATAATACCGTTATTAGACACTCTCCCTCTCTCTCCTTTTATTTGCAAGATACTTCAAATATAGAATACAACGTATTTCCATGCAACTTGCTTGTAAATGTATTATACATGAATTCTGTTACATTGATTGAGCCTTTTGGCTGAGTAATTCTCCATTTACATCCATCGACAAAAAAATACATCGACAAAAGTCGCCCACTTCACAGACTTTATGAAGCTTTCTTTTTATATAAAAAATCTGTTATTTTCTTCTTGAAAAAGTCAATCCGCCATTTCCAATAAAAACAACGCACATAGGTGTCGTTAGGTTGTCCGTCTGCACAAATTACAATCCTCTTTGTATACTCAATTCTGTCCTTAGAGTACAACCAGTGTGCCATCCAGTTTATGACAGTGGTTGACAGAAAACAGGTGCGCACTTCTTTAGACTGCTTTTCTAGCTTGGGAAAAACAAGAAATGACCCCAATGGATTAAACATTAGCTTATATCCAGAATCATCAAAGATAAGTGTGTCAGGTGGTAGGTCAGGAAAATTTTCGAGATTCTTGTGGAACACCGGTTTATCTGTCGCGCCCAATTTAAAAGGGGCCCTTGTGCACTGCGCCTGACTTACCACTCTATTGAATCTTTTGTGGTGGTCAGGGAACACTGTCGCTAGCATGCGTTTGAGCTTCTCAAACTCGCAGCAGCTCCATATCCACACTTCGAACCATCTGAAACAAAAATTTAGAAACACTTCTGCATCGGGCCTTACCCAAAACTGTGTATCCCCTTCAACAACATATCGCATTTTTGGCCAGTGGGGCAATTCTTCACCATATTTTCCATCAAATTTCTTGAGCAGTAATCCATTAAGGTCCAAAATGAGAACCCTACGCTGGACGCTCAACGGAGGTGGTGGCCTTGGCCATATCAGTGGGATTCTTTTAATTAGTCTACACCATAGAGAAAACACGAGCACTGGAGGTGACAAAACGCAATTCCATATTGCACGAATGTCAACCCTGCCATTCTGCTTGTCAGCCCTGAACCTATCTGCAAGGCGCCATTCTTCAACTGAAAACATATCTGCAGATGCAAAATTACACAAGACTCAAATTTAAATATGCAATTAGGACATATCTATAGATTGAAATCATACAATAAAAACACACAATGTTCAAAAATTAGGCACAAGATGAAAGAGACGTCGAATGGGAAAGAAAGTTATATTAATTTCAGAAGTGGTTACATAAAAAGAAACATTGGGGGGCAAACTATAATCTTTTGCAGGCTCTGGGTTTAGGGTCGGAACTTGTGTCGGTATTCTGCATCTCCTTAGTGTCTTCTATGTCCATCTCCTCTTGTGGCTGCCCCTGGGTCTCTTCCTCTTCCTTGATTTTTTGCTCCATTTCAGGCTTCTCATCTCCAGGCTTCTCAATTTTTTTTTCTTTTGGCCTTTCTTATATGCTGAGCAAGGGTCTCCTCGGGACTTCCCTCCAGCCTGACATCTACACGACCATCAGCTTTAGAAAGCTGTGCAGCAAGAGATTACTTATTAGAGCCATAATCAATGAAAAAACTTACTCTTACCACGTTGGCCTCGTTTTCTAGGGGTCTTTAATCTTGTCACCCGCAAACCAGTGTCTAGCAACACATTGTCTTCCTCATTCTGGGTTTTGTCTTTAGCACCAGTCGTACTCTGCTCCTTTACCTCAAAGTTTTGTTCTTCTTCTGTTGTTTCCGAAACAAGTTTCTCAGCATTACCAGGGACATTTTCATCAAGCAATACCTCCACAGGTGTCTTGTATGCAGGCATCACTGCATTGTTCCCTGTGTCTTTACCGGCAGTAGTTATGAAGCAGCTTGACTCTGAAAAAACATCAGAGAAGAAAAAAATCAACCACCTGATTACCCATTGAAACAATTTTCTCACCTGTTTTTGGACATGGTTCAACTGGCTTCTTCTTTAGAAGGGATTGGTCTTCTGCAAAAATAACTCTGAGGCAATCCTTAAGCATGCACTTTCCTTTCTCAGCCAAGTGAGCATAGCAGAATGCATGGTATGCATGTGAACAAGGCAATAGAACAACATGGCTTGAGCGATTGTGATCATGAATTTTTACACCACAAACATTGCACACATCAATGAGAACAACACTATGTCCAGGAGATGAAACTCGTGCAGGCAAGACTATGGTTTTAGGTAACATTGGTTGACTAATCATGTCTGTCACAAACGTGACATAGAGACCAAAGGTTTCCTCACGGTCCAAGAATTTGGATAATTCTTCCTGTAGGCAAGAGACCTCTGCTATCAGACAATGTCAAACAGGTATAAAATCGGTATGAATGCTTGAAAATCGGTATAATGATGTTATCATACCGGTATGATTATATCCTGCTGGTATGATGTTATCCCACCAGTATAATGTTATTATACTGGATAGTATAACATCATACCGGTAGGATAACATCCGGTAACATCATACCGGTAGGATAACATCCGGTAACATCATACCGGTAGGATAACAGTATACCGGAAGCATAACATCAAACCGATTGGATTTTATCATACTGGTTGGATCTAACCATACAGGTCGGATGTAACCATACCAGTAGGATGTTATCATATCGGTAGAATTATCTCCTAAATCCTACCGGTAAGATAACATCCTACTGGTAGGATATAATCATACCGGTAGGGTATAATCCTACCGGTATGACAAAATCCTACCGGTATTGTCATCTACCCTTACCGAATATGATATAATCCTACCGGTATGAAAAATCATATCGTATGGTACTTTGCATGTATTATACTACAATTAGATGGAGTTAAAAGCATACATGTGCCTGCTGTAGGGTGGCTTTTTCTTGGTCAAATTTTTCTTGGAGGTTGTCAAGCAAGCGTGTTGGTACATTGGCATCATCAGAGAAGTGCATTCGGATGGTGTCAAGGGCACCCTCGCAACGGTGCACATCAGCAACAGATTTGACCACTGAATACTTAGCCTTCTGACACTCGGCTGATACATTGTCATGAGATTTTCTAACCTCAACAAGAAGTTCTTGCAAGGAAGTGGATACTTCAACACTAAACGCAAAAAGTCCACTTCCGACTGGTGTACTTCCGGATGGGGTATTTACTAAGAAGATGGCAGAACCACTTGGGGTACCTGTGGATACTTGGGAAGTCTCTAACTTCCATTGTTCTCTTTTCCTATCTAAGTGACCTTCATTGGTCACATTCTTCACCACCTCAGATGCAAACTCAGCCCACTTTACCGGACCTGTGCATACGAAATAAACATATCCGCGTGCAAACTTGACTCCCAGCAGATAGTTTGGTGGTTTGGATTGGTACACCTGCTTGTAGAGCTGGTAGAGTGCCTTGTAGTGATCCGGCCTTGCTGTTTTTATCGGCACTTTTTTCTCCTTCACTGGAAGACACGTGAAAACTTTCATCCAGTCGGATATGGGCACATCTGCATCTGTCAACTTCCTAACATCTTTCCCCTCAAGACTTAGCCCATATTCCCTGTGAAAATCCTCCTTTGTCGTGCAGAATGCCTTTAATGGCACCTCCACATCCTTGGGGTGAACAAAGCGGTTGATTCCTTGGGAGGAGGCTGTAACTTCTGTCTCTGAAAGGAATAAATCCATACTCATTACTCAATGTATCCACACCTCAGTACTCTACTACACGCAGGTCCGATGTACACAATACAGAGAGAGACAGAGAGAGGTGACATACCTTCGTGGGAGAATGTCGGGTCTTTGTGGGGGAGACCTGTCGGGCTGCATTCCTTGGGCTCTTTCTTAGGTTGCTATCCATAGTGAAGGATAAGCAGCGTGCACAAGGGGCTGTAGAGCGAGCTGAGAAAGGCGCAGAAGGAGAAAGGCACAAAGATATAGAGAAGTCCCAGTCATGAAAACATTCGACTGAACATTCGTTCTGACGTGGGCTCCACACGTGTTTTTGAATCCTCCACATGATTTTTAAGATTTTGTATCCTCCACACGAATATTTAATTCAAACAATTCTTGCCCATAACACCAGTTTCATACCCCCTAAATTTTAAGCCTCCAAAAGAAACTTTCAACCAGTTAAAACCGGGCCACCTATTCATGCATCCACCCGGGTATGATCCCTTGATTGACACTACCCTACGTTGAAATATGGCTTGATTGGTCTCTAGCAGAAGGGTTTATATTCAAATAAAACTTGCTAATTGCAAATACATCAAGAAAATAAAGCTTCCAGAACCCTAACCTGTTATCTTTTATGGTGCATACAACCCTCCAATGAAAAGAAAATTGGGTTGCAACTCTGACTCCCACAATCTGTAAAAAAATCACTTTGTGGCTATACTTTTATAACCGCATGGTTCGTCAACAATCTACTCGAATCAAAATTTTATCGCACTTTGGACGTTTATAATCTATACAAAACAACTTCACTTTGAATTTTGAAAACACCACTATGCTACCATGGATTAGTGCTCATTCTGGTACCACTCTATGCTCTTTTTGTGGTGACAAGGGGTCATGGATCATGGTCCATGTACCCCAGTGTCAAAATCTCCTAAAACTTGGTACACATATCTCTCATAGTCTCTTGATCCGTGTTATATAATTTTTAGGTGGTTTAATCCCCCTTAGGTCTCCCAAAAGTCACTTTGTATGTTTGTTTAGTGGATTTTGATCATGAATGACTCTGGCCTTGTTTGGCCCTCTTTTTAAAGTTTTTTTGTACCCTTTCCTTTGAATCAGTTGTTTGTATTGGTTTCAATCACAAGGTTGTAAGGTCACAAACCCAAAATCTAGCAGGGGGATATGGATCGCGATCCATGTTCCATCAGATCTGAACCCCAAACTTAGTCTGGTGATTACTTGAAGTCTATGAAATCTACCTATCCACTTATTTTTGGATTTGAAAACCTTTCTCTTTGCCAAAAGAAATTTTTTATTGTTGCTCGTGGTTTTTGACTTGCAGCTTGTGTTTTGGTGATTTGGTCAACTTTTTGTTGTTTCTTGCTATGAGACCTTTACAAAAGTTGTCCAAATGATGTCAGCTACTCACTACCTAAATCTCAACCTTAGATGCTTTAGGGGGTCATGGATCGCGATCCATGTTCCACCTCATCTGCTCATGAAATTTGGTTAGTTGTATGTATGTTTCCTGTAGATGTTAGATTTTCGCTTATTTTTTAGTTTGGATACCAAAAAGTCAAAGGCCCAATTTTTGTCTATTTTCAAGGTTTGTGCACTTTCTACCCAATATCTTGATTTGGATGAATATGATGTGTCAATTTTCCACCAAAAGTGTGTATCTAGAGATTTGGAACCCTATAGGACCCTCTAGTATCAGTTTCTATCCAAATTGTCCTAGGAGTCATGGATCGTGATCCATGTTCCTGCACATTTTGGCTTGAAACTTTCAAGGACAACTTTCTTTAGCTTGGTTCACCCCTTCTTCCACTTACTTTTGGGTTTGTATTTGCTTTTGAGCTCCAACCATCGTATTTCTAAGATTTTAGAGTTTATGGTCTCAACAACCAAAATATGGTTTTGACAATTTTTTTCCCAGATCCTTTTTGCTCAATTTGATGGTTATAGATGTTACCTAACATAATCCTAAATACTAAATTGACTCATGTGACTAAACAACAACAAATGGTGCAAAAATGGAAGAAAAACAAAATTATGAATAGTACTTTCAAATAATCCAAAAATATGCAGAATGAAATGCTTTTGTATCTCACTCACAACTCCTAATACCTCTCAAGAGTACTTCTAGCCTCTACCAAGCACTAAATCTCGTGTCTAGCTGCTTGACTGTTAAAGTGTAGATGAATTGGAAATCAAAATCAAAAGTCTATAATAAAAAGCTACGACTAGGTTGCTCACCACCTAAATATTGTTATCCCCGACAATAGAGCCAATGTTTGCGAGTCGTCGCGAGGACGGACGCTGTAGCGTAGCTATTTGACACTAATCAATACTTGAAGAAAAGTTCAGTTGTGAAAAACCAAATCTATCAGATTTTAAAGTGTTCAAATGTATTGCTTATGTGCATGTGCCAGATGTACTAAGAAGTAAGCTTGATCCAAAAGCAAAAAGATGTGTGTTTGTTGGCTATTCCCTTGAGCACAAAGGGTACAAGTGCTACAATCCTGTCACGGGTAAAGTGAGGGTGAGAAGGATGTTGTTTTTTATGAAATGGAAAGTTGGTATGCTAATGTAAAAGTTGATTTGGGGGCTGATGTAAGAGAGAATGTGGGTGCAAAAAATACATGTGCGCAGTCACAAGTTTTGAGTGGGCCGCAAGGGTCCTCTAGTGCAATTCACGGTGAGAATCTATGGAGTGACAGGTTACGTGAAAAAGTGAGTCCTACAAACTCTTCAAATATATCAAGGAAAGGACAAGACAAAGTTGATGATTGTTACCATATACATGTGGTAGTGATGTGTGTGAACACACTTAGCACCACCGAGGCATTTTTCCCCTCATTAGGAGGTTTTTCCCCATGCATTGTTGCCCATCACTCTAGGGCTATCTTATCTTTCTATTGCACACTAAGTGAAACACTCTTTGTTGTGTTCTTTGAGCTTCCTTTGTCTTCTCCAAACTGTATGTATTTTCTTGCAACCTTAATTCCAACAATTGGTATTAGAGCAGGTTGCATCCACCCGGCCCTAGTTGCTAGCAGCTCCAGCATATGCTTGCTCACTTTCTTTGATTTTTGTGAGCTTTGGCAAGAGTCAGCAGGTTGACAAATACTTTGGATAGGCTCATAGAACTCAGCATGCTCAGTTTTTTATTTAGCCTCATTTTGACCTCCATTTGCACTACATGCAATACTGCATAGGTAATTTTTTCATTTTATGCAAAATTTTTGTCAGTGCCATTTTTTATATAACAGGTCTCTTACAGTTTTCTATGGTTTGTGCTATGTAGCATGTGTTGTTCTCGCTTTATTTCTCCTCTTTTTGGGCAATTTTCACATCAGGTGCATCATTTTCCATGGTTGATAGCAACACAGATGTGTTCAAGATGTTTGCTGCTGAGGATAGATTGGATGGGGATAATTACCCTTTGTGGGTTTATATGATGCAACATGTCCTTGTGTCAAAGGGAGTCTAATATTGTGCGGGGCATTGACTCGGCATTGATGTACGTCCTAGTTCTGAGGATGTAGGCGATGTTGACGATATTGCAGGTTTTGGTGGCAGGATTGCTACTGCTAGAGCTGTTTTTCCAATGGCTAAGCAAGCTTTTTGGGATGTAAAAGATGCACAAGATCATGCATTGATTGCGTTGTCTATGAAGCGCACTATTACTTCTCACTTTCGTTCAACAAAATCAACAAAATAGGATTGGGATATTTTTTATGGTCTTTATGCAAGTCGCAATGAGGTTAAAACTGCATTGCTGCGTAAAGAGCTGAAGTCAAAGATTATGCATGAAGAAGATGATATGAACACATTCCTTGCTAGTGTCAAGGATATCAATGAGCAACTTATTTCTACAGGCAAGTCATTTTTTACAGTTCCCTTGTGCAGACTGTTCTTGATGCTTTGCCAGATTCTTACCAGACTTTTGCTAGTACTTGGGGACTTATAACCCAAAGAGATCCAGAAGTTTTCAAGTTTGATGCATTATGCACATTGCTGTTGCTAAGTCACTTTCCAAAAAAACAGGACTAGACAGCGTGCAGTTGAACGGGCCTTTATTGCTACTCAAAGAAAAGGTGGTAACAGCAATGAAGCCACTTCCCATGTTTTTCTGCGAGTGGTAAATCACTTGTTCCTAATGCTTTTACTAGCAGCAATTCCTATGTAAATTTTGGTGAAAAGGGCAAAAGAAGATGCATTGCCAATATTGTAAAACTAATTATCACTTGATCAAGCAGTGTCCTAAGTTGAAGGCAAAAGAGGCTAAGAAAAAAGAGGTTGGTTCCACTACAAACGCTCGTTCCACTACAAATGTAGCTATTGTTGAGTCTTCTGTGAAAGGAGATTGTGATGCTGATGTTGATGTAGAGTGGGATTTTAGTGCAGAGTGCACTTATGATCCTATTGTCCATGATGCATGCATGTCAGTTGCTGTAGATTCACATGTGTGGTATTTTAATAGTGGTGCTACAAAGCACATTACCTCACATCGTGATTTGTTTACCTCTCTTGAGTCTTTCCTTCATGGAAATTGATTCACTTGTGCCAACAATGGCTCTTATCCGGTTCAAGGAGTCAAAAATAATGTGCTTACTACTGTAAATGGCAGTTCTTTCACACTTGTTGATGCATTATATGTACATGGGATCAAGAAGAATCTTTTGTTTGTATCTGCACTTGCTAGATTTGGTCTTGTAATCTTGCTAGACTTGGTCTTGTAGTTAAATTTGTGAATAATAGATGTACAATACCTGATCTCAATTTTGGTGATGAAATTGTTGCATTTGGCATTTTATGCCATGGGATGTATAAGCTCACTTTGTATGACAAGTGTGAGTAGAATTTTGCAAATGTTGTTGTGGATTCAAAGGCATGCACGTTATGGGCATCTAATTTTGCCATTTTGTTGTGTTTGTAGAAATCTGATATGGTTGCTTCTTTGCCTCCTCTTGAAGCACATTTCAAACATGTTTGTGAAGAATGTATTTTGGGTAAGATACAATTTTTGAAGTTTCCAAAGGATGGTTCATCAGTTAGGGCCACATGCAAGTTGCAACTTGTACACAGTGATGTTTGTGGGCCCATGCAAACTCCGTCCTTGGGCAATTACCTTTACTTCATAACTTTCATTGATGATTACTCCAGGCATGCATGTGTGTATCCGCTTAAGGCAATCTCCAAAGTGTTTTTGTGCTTCAAGTAATTTTTGCCTATAGCTAAAAATGTCTCAAAATGTACTATGGGCACCCTCCATTCCGATCGAGGGGGGAAGTATATGTCTCATGAACTTAAGGCATTTCTAGCTAGTCATGGGATAAAACACCGATGTACAATTCCATATACACCTCATCAAAATGGTGTTGTTGAGAGGGAAAATAGGTATCTTACAAAAATGGAAAGATGCATGGTCAAAAGTCAAGCTTTGCCACATTTGTTTTAGCTTAAGGCTATTATGTGTATCTCTTATGTACTTAACAGGTGTCCTAAAAAAGCTCAATCTATGACTCCATATGAAGCATGGCATGATAGAAACCATTCTATTGAGCACATGTGTGTTTTTTGGTGGTTTGGCATATGCTTTGGTGCCACAAACGCATTGCAAAAACTTGGATGATAAAGCTGTCAAATGTATTTTTGTTGGTTATAGTGTTGAAAGCAAAGGTTACATGTTGTATTATCTGCAAACAAAGTGTATCTTGGTTTCACGGGATATTGTGTTTGTGGAAGATTCTGTTCAACCCTTGCTGCCATGTACTAGAGACAGTAATGTAAGCTCATAGGACATTTAGACACTTTGTTTCCTCTTTTTAGTGGTGGAAGTTTGAATGTAAATTCCAATGAGGCAAATGTACAGCCTATGGGGGTTCCTGAAAATGTTACAAATTAGCCTATTACTGATGCGGATATAGTTGATGAAGAAAGGGCTGAGAATGAGCAGGCTAGAGGTATGCCTAAATGGTTGTTGCATACTTTGCATGAAAGTAAATTGGATGCATCTTTGTCTAGTCGTACTTGTTCAAGTTCTCATCCTCCAAGGTTAGATGTGCCTATGGAACCAAAGATATATGTGATATACTATGTGTGGTGATGATAAGTGATTCTCAATGTTCTAGGATTGTGATGATTAGAAACACAATGAAGAGCCCACAATGTGGTTGGGAGAGGAAAGTGTGTAGGCCTAAGTCATGGTTGAAATTGTGAGAAAAGCAAGTTTCAATGGGAGCTAAAGTTGAGCACTCGTAGACTATGGTACTTAGACTCTTGAGCTAGCAATAAGTATAATGTGCATAGCCAATGTGTCTCTTCTCCATTGCCCCAACGGCTATCTCACATTGAAGGGAATGGGAGCTAAGCCAAATAGATGCAATAATGTGTATTGTTGACAAGGGGATAGACTCGAGCATATAAGGGTGAACACAATTTTCTCTTTCAATAAAGAACATGGTTTTGTAGAGAGAGAGAGAGAGAGTCTAAGAGAGATTGTGTGTGTGTGTGTGTGTGTGTGTGTGAGAGAGAGAGAGAGAGAGAGAGAGAGAGAATTGAAAGGAAAGGGAATGTTCACTTTCAAAATTAAGAACACAAAACGTTCTCAATTTTTGCAAATTGAAAGGAAAGTCAGCATTCACTTTCCTTAATGATCAAGGAAGTCGTCTCCAAACTTTATCACGTTATGCAAATGAAAAGAAAGTAAATGGTCACTTTCCTTTAATGTTCAAGAAAGTGGTGTCCAAACTTTTTGATTCTTTTGCAAACCCAAAATCATCAAGGAAGTCGTCTGAAAACTTTATCACGTTATGCAAATGAAAAGAAAGTAAATGCTCACTTTCCTTTGGAAGTGGTGTCCAAACTTTTTGATTCTTTTGCAAACCCAAAAGAAATGTGAATGCTCACTTTCCTCAATGTTCAAAGAAAGGTATAGATGCACTTTCCTTCCTCTCTCTCTCTCTCTCTCTCTCTCTCACACACACACACAAAAGCAAACAACCCTCTCTCTTTGTGTGTCTCTCATTACAAAATCATGAACCATTCTTATGACACAACAATTCCCTACCTTTGTCTCCCCTTCCTCCCCAAAAAGAAACTTATTTTTAAGTTTAGGGGGCTAATTATCAAAGCTTATTCCTAACACATATGCTTATGTAGCCTTTAAAAAAAACCACATCCCTTATGCTTACATGGTGTGGTAAGTTTCTCATGGTCGATCCCCCGAGTTTGGATATAAATTCCCATTGCATGTGTCAAAGGCTTTTGCAAATCCAATCCCAAAAGCATAATATATTGGTTAAACCTAGTTGCCTCGATTATATTCTCTCTCTCTCTCTCTCTCTCTCTATATATATATATATATATATATATATATATATGTGATATATATATATATGTGTGTGTGTGTGTGTGTGTGTGTGTTCGTGTTCATGGAGAGAGAGAGCGGGAGGGGAGGGGGGGGCAAGAGATAGCATGGAGTCCGGCCTTTCTAGACAGAGGGTTGTAAGGAGAGAAAGTGAGGAAGGGTGTGAGAGAGGGATGTATCTAGGCAAGATGATGAGAGAGAGAGAGAGAGAGAGAGAGAGAGAGAGAGAGAGAGAGAGCGCATGTTTGCAGTGTAAGAGATGTTAGGAAATAAGACGTAGCTAAATAGATAATTGAGTAGATTACTTAATGGAGAGAGACAAATTTATATACACGAGATTATAGAGTAGAGAGAGAGAGAGAGAGTACACACGATATACGTGGTTCACCCAATGTGAGCTACGTCCACGGGAAAGCAGCCACTCAATGGCTTTAGTACTTCAAAAACAAGAAGTAGTTTACAAAGGGATTATACCTTTAATGGAGCTCCCGCCTTGCTTCACTCTCACCACCTCACACTCACCTTGTTGCATCAACTTCACACTATGAAATGTGTGTAGAAATGGCCTCCTTTATAGGCCAAAAGGGCTGCCCTCTCTTATGAGAGACAGCCATGTGTAGCCGCCCTTGTGCGAATAAGTCCAAATCGGACCCTCCAATCCGCCCATGTGTGGCCGTCCTTGAGAAGACAAGTCCGCTTTTGAATTGGGCCACCGGCCATTGAATTCGGCCACCGGCCACCGGCCATTGACTTCCGACCACCGGCCATCGGCCATTGACTACCAGCCACCGGCCAACCGACCGGTTATTTTCCGACCACTTTCCGGCCGTCGTCCGGCCATAATATTCCGGCGAAAAAGAATATTCCAGCGAAAAAAGTCTCGGGGACCTTTAAAGTTGCCCCTGATTCTTGTCCGTGAAAATTTTGGTTTTCGGTGAGTGATTTTCCTTCACGCACGATGGCTTCTCCTCATAATGGGGGCCTTATAAATGTACGCTTTTACCATAGAAAATTACAAGGGTAAATCAGGCTCCATACTTAACAATCTCCCACTTGGAGACTGATCTCCAAACCAAACCTGTGACTGCTTTCCATTCTGGCTTCTTATCCTTGAATGCCGATTGAAGATGAGCAAAAGCTCAACTTCTCCTTGTTGACCACCTTTGTAAACATATCTGCAGGATTTTCACTTGTATGCACCTTTCCTAGCTTTAGTTGTCCCTCTTCCAAAAGAGTGCGTATGAAGTGATATCTCACCTCAATGTGCTTTGTCCTTGAATCAAAGGCTGAGTTCTTCGCAAGATGGATAGCGCTTTGGCTATCACTGTACAAGACACAATTGTCTTGTTTGAATCTAAGCTCTTCTAAGAATCTGTGAAGCCACAGAATTTCTTTGCTTGCCTCCATCATTGCTACATACTCTGCTTCCGTGGTAGAAAGTGAAACCACTTTTTGCAGCTTTGAAGCCCAGCTTACTGCAGTGCCTCCAACCGTGAACACATAGCCAGTAGTGCTCCTTCGAGTATCTTTGTCACCTGCCATATCTGCATCAGCATACCCTTCTAGAAAAATATCAGTTCCTCCAAAATACAAAGCATTTGTTGTTGTCCCTTTTAGATACCTAAGTATCCACTTCACAGCTTGCCAATGCTCTTTACCTGGGTTGTCCATGAACCTACTCACAACTCCCAATGCATGTACAATGTCTGGCCTTGTCCATACCATAGCATACATTAGAGAACCTACCGCTGCAGCATATGGAACTTTAGACATATAGCCTATCTCCTCTTGTGTCTTTGGACACAAATCCTTCGTTAGTTTAAAATGACCATCCAAAGGTGTAGAAACTGGTTTTGCATTTTGCATTACAAACCTTTCTAGTACCTTCTTGATGTAATCTTCTTGAGATAGCTTTATTGTCTTCTTCGTCCTGTCCCTTGATATTTTCATACCAAGTATCCTCTTTGCAGCACCTAAATCTTTCATTGAAAAAGATTTGGACGGCTCCTCTTTTAGGTCTTTGATGTCCCGCATGTTAGCACTTGCAATCAACATGTCATCAACATACAACATTAGGATGATGAATTTCCCATCTCCCAAATTCTTCGTGTAGACACAGTGATCCGAGTTGCATCTTGTGAATCCATGATCCAACATCCATCGATCAAACTTCAAGTACCATTGTCTTGATGCTTGCTTTAAACCATACAAGCTCTTCTTTAATCTGCAAACCATTTTCTCCTTACCTTTTACTTCATACCCCTTTGGTTGAAGCATGTAGATTTCCTCCTCTAAGTCACCGTGAGGGAATGCCGTATTTACATCCATTTGCTCAAGATTTAGATCATGAGCAGCCACAAGGCTTAAGACAAGCCTAATTGAGTTCATTTTTACAACATGAGAAAATATTTCATTGAAGTCAATACCTTTCTTTTGAGAAAAACCTTTTACCACAAGCCTAGACTTGTACCTTTTCTTCCCACCTTCTTCTTCCTTTAGCTTGTACACCCATTTGTTTTGAAGTGCCCGCTTACCTTTAGGCAACTCAAGCAACTTCCATGTTTGGTTGCGATGTAGTGAGTCCATCTCCACTTGCATGCTCTTCGTCCATTCTTCTTTGGATTCATGTTGCATAGCTTCTTCATATGATTCTGGCTCTCCAGAATCTGAGATCAAGAGATGGTTGAAGGAAGGAACAAACCTTTCTGGAGGTCTACTTGCTCTTGTAGATCTTCGGGGAATAGGTTGAGGCTCCTCATTTGGTTGACGTTGTTGCACATTGTCACCGTTTGCAGTCCTTGAGTCTTCACCGTCCTCAAGCTCCATGTACTCATCACCTGTTTCTTTTGTTTGTTTTCTTTCCAAGTAATCTTTGTACATATTTTGTTCGTTAAAAATTACATCCCTACTCCTTAAGATTTTACCATCTTTAGGATTCCATAGGCGATACCCAAAGTCTCCTTCACCATAGCCAATGAAGAAACACTTTTTGGACTTTGCATCTAACTTTGATCTTAGGCTTCTATCTATGTGCATGAAATCCTCACACCCAAACACTTTGAGAAATGCATAATTCACCGGTTTACCTGTCCATGCCTCTTCTGGAACTCCCCCATCCAATGCCGTTGAGGGTGACCGATTGATTAAGTACACAGACGTACTTACAGCTTCCGCCCAAAGCTCAAGCGGTAGGCCTGTATGTAGCCGCATGCTTCGTGCTCGTTCCATGATTGTCTTATTCATCCTTTCCGAAATCCCATTTTGTTGAGGTGTCCTTGGGGTTGTCCTTTGCCTCCGAATGCCATTGCTAGCACAAAAGCTTTCAAAAGCTTGGCTGCAATATTCGCCTCCATTGTCGGATCTGAGGCATTTAACCTTGGTACCTGTTTCATTCTCCACAAAGGCTTTCCACCTTTGAAATATGGAAAATACATCGGATTTATTCTTCATGACATAAACCCATGTTTTTCTAGTCGCATCGACTATGAATGTTACATAGTACAATGAGCCACCAAGTGATGGTGTACTTGCAGGACCCCAAACATCAGAATGAACCAACTCAAGTTTTTTATTTTTTCTTTCATTTCCTGATTTTTGAAATTTTACCCTCTTTTGTTTACCATAAACACAATCTTCACAGAACTCTAAGTCCACTTCTTTCAAACCTAGTAGAAGCTTCTTTGTTTGAAGGATTTGCATTCCTTTGGCACTCATATGCCCAAGTCGGTAGTGCCACACCGCACTGTCAATTTCTGTAGTTGCTGCACAAGCTGAAGGTTGCGTGCTAACAGTACACAAGTAAAGTGTACCGACTTTTTCACCCTTGGCAACCACCAAAGATCCCTTTGAGATCTTCCACCGTTTGTTTCCGAATGCAATGTTGTGACCTTCATCGTCCAATTGTCCTGTAGAGATCAATTTTTTGCGAAGAGAAGGAACATGCCTAACATCTTTAAGCTTCCATTCATTTCTGTTAGCAGTTTTGACAGAAACTGTACCTTTGCCGACAATCTCACAAGCTTCATCATCTCCCAAGTATACATACCCAAAATTACCTTTGGTGTAGTCTTGGAAATGTTGCTTGTGTGGTGTCGCATGGAATGAAGCCCCAGAATCTACTATCCAGGAATTAGACACATTGTCTAATGAGAGAATTAGAGCATCTTGCTCTACTTTACCTGCCACATTGGCCTCCGATGTTGGCTTGTTGTCTTGAGACTCTGTCTCCTTCTTCTTCTTGGACCAGCAATCCTTCTTGCCGCAGTTCCAACATTCAAGAACTGACTTTGTGCGTGACTTGCTCCGCCTTGAGCGATCACGACCCTTTTGGTTTTTTAACCTCTCCTTAAGCCTTCCTCTTGTTTCCACTGATAGTGCAGCACTTGGTGATTCTCCTGTGCTTCTCCTTCGCATTTCCTCGCTTAGGAGAACACCCACAACATCATCAAACTTAAGAGTATTTGTGCCAGAGATAGAATTACTTACAGCCATCACAAGGCTGTCCCAACTATCCGGTAGAGATGATAATATAAGGAGAGCTCGCACTTCGTCATCGAAATTGATTTTCACTGATCGAAGTTGACTTATGTTTGTGTTAAAGTCATTTAGGTGTTCTGCAACTGAACCATTCTCTGCCATCTTTAGATTGAACAAGCGCTTCATAAGAAATACCTTATTGGATGCCGATGGTTTCTCGTAGGAGTCATCAAGTGACTTCATCAAGTCCTCCGTGGTCTTCATCTCCGAAACATTAAAGGCCACCGTTGACGCCAAGCTTAACCAGATTGTTCCCATGCTTCATCTGCCATTGTTGCGGGCTTCTTCGCAAGACCGCCTAGTGGCAAATAGAGGTCCTTCTGGTAGAGATAGTCTTCAATCTGCATCTTCCAATGTTGCTGGTTTTTGCCGTTGAACTTCTCAATCTTGAGCTTCCCTTCCTCCGCCATAACTCCCACTCAATTCAAGGAATCCTTTCCTTGAGATAATTTAGCTACGAGCAAACCTTGCTCTGATGCCAGTTGTTAGGAAATAAGACGTAGCTAAATAGATAATTGAGTAGATTACTTAATGGAGAGAGACAAATTTATATACACGAGATTATAGAGTAGAGAGAGAGAGAGTACACACGATATACGTGGTTCACCCAATGTGAGCTACGTCCACGGGAAAGCAGCCACTCAATGGCTTTAGTACTTCAAAAACAAGAAGTAGTTTACAAAGGGATTATACCTTTAATGGAGCTCCCGCCTTGCTTCACTCTCACCACCTCACACTCACCTTGTTGCATCAACTTCACACTATGAAATGTGTGTAGAAATGGCCTCCTTTATAGGCCAAAAGGGCTGCCCTCTCTTATGAGAGACAGCCATGTGTAGCCGCCCTTGTGCGAATAAGTCCAAATCGGACCCTCCAATCCGCCCATGTGTGGCCGTCCTTGAGAAGACAAGTCCGCTTTTGAATTGGGCCACCGGCCATTGAATTCGGCCACCGGCCACCGGCCATTGACTTCCGACCACCGGCCATCGGCCATTGACTACCAGCCACCGGCCAACCGACCGGTTATTTTCCGACCACTTTCCGGCCGTCGTCCGGCCATAATATTCCGGCGAAAAAGAATATTCCAGCGAAAAAAGTCTCGGGGACCTTTAAAGTTGCCCCTGATTCTTGTCCGTGAAAATTTTGGTTTTCGGTGAGTGATTTTCCTTCACGCACGATGGCTTCTCCTCATAATGGGGGCCTTATAAATGTACGCTTTTACCATAGAAAATTACAAGGGTAAATCAGGCTCCATACTTAACAATCTCCCACTTGGAGACTGATCTCCAAACCAAACCTGTGACTGCTTTCCATTCTGGCTTCTTATCCTTGAATGCCGATTGAAGATGAGCAAAAGCTCAACTTCTCCTTGTTGACCACCTTTGTAAACATATCTGCAGGATTTTCACTTGTATGCACCTTTCCTAGCTTTAGTTGTCCCTCTTCCAAAAGAGTGCGTATGAAGTGATATCTCACCTCAATGTGCTTTGTCCTTGAATCAAAGGCTGAGTTCTTCGCAAGATGGATAGCGCTTTGGCTATCACTGTACAAGACACAATTGTCTTGTTTGAATCTAAGCTCTTCTAAGAATCTGTGAAGCCACAGAATTTCTTTGCTTGCCTCCATCATTGCTACATACTCTGCTTCCGTGGTAGAAAGTGAAACCACTTTTTGCAGCTTTGAAGCCCAGCTTACTGCAGTGCCTCCAACCGTGAACACATAGCCAGTAGTGCTCCTTCGAGTATCTTTGTCACCTGCCATATCTGCATCAGCATACCCTTCTAGAAAAATATCAGTTCCTCCAAAATACAAAGCATTTGTTGTTGTCCCTTTTAGATACCTAAGTATCCACTTCACAGCTTGCCAATGCTCTTTACCTGGGTTGTCCATGAACCTACTCACAACTCCCAATGCATGTACAATGTCTGGCCTTGTCCATACCATAGCATACATTAGAGAACCTACCGCTGCAGCATATGGAACTTTAGACATATAGCCTATCTCCTCTTGTGTCTTTGGACACAAATCCTTCGTTAGTTTAAAATGACCATCCAAAGGTGTAGAAACTGGTTTTGCATTTTGCATTACAAACCTTTCTAGTACCTTCTTGATGTAATCTTCTTGAGATAGCTTTATTGTCTTCTTCGTCCTGTCCCTTGATATTTTCATACCAAGTATCCTCTTTGCAGCACCTAAATCTTTCATTGAAAAAGATTTGGACGGCTCCTCTTTTAGGTCTTTGATGTCCCGCATGTTAGCACTTGCAATCAACATGTCATCAACATACAACATTAGGATGATGAATTTCCCATCTCCCAAATTCTTCGTGTAGACACAGTGATCCGAGTTGCATCTTGTGAATCCATGATCCAACATCCATCGATCAAACTTCAAGTACCATTGTCTTGATGCTTGCTTTAAACCATACAAGCTCTTCTTTAATCTGCAAACCATTTTCTCCTTACCTTTTACTTCATACCCCTTTGGTTGAAGCATGTAGATTTCCTCCTCTAAGTCACCGTGAGGGAATGCCGTATTTACATCCATTTGCTCAAGATTTAGATCATGAGCAGCCACAAGGCTTAAGACAAGCCTAATTGAGTTCATTTTTACAACATGAGAAAATATTTCATTGAAGTCAATACCTTTCTTTTGAGAAAAACCTTTTACCACAAGCCTAGACTTGTACCTTTTCTTCCCACCTTCTTCTTCCTTTAGCTTGTACACCCATTTGTTTTGAAGTGCCCGCTTACCTTTAGGCAACTCAAGCAACTTCCATGTTTGGTTGCGATGTAGTGAGTCCATCTCCACTTGCATGCTCTTCGTCCATTCTTCTTTGGATTCATGTTGCATAGCTTCTTCATATGATTCTGGCTCTCCAGAATCTGAGATCAAGAGATGGTTGAAGGAAGGAACAAACCTTTCTGGAGGTCTACTTGCTCTTGTAGATCTTCGGGGAATAGGTTGAGGCTCCTCATTTGGTTGACGTTGTTGCACATTGTCACCGTTTGCAGTCCTTGAGTCTTCACCGTCCTCAAGCTCCATGTACTCATCACCTGTTTCTTTTGTTTGTTTTCTTTCCAAGTAATCTTTGTACATATTTTGTTCGTTAAAAATTACATCCCTACTCCTTAAGATTTTACCATCTTTAGGATTCCATAGGCGATACCCAAAGTCTCCTTCACCATAGCCAATGAAGAAACACTTTTTGGACTTTGCATCTAACTTTGATCTTAGGCTTCTATCTATGTGCATGAAATCCTCACACCCAAACACTTTGAGAAATGCATAATTCACCGGTTTACCTGTCCATGCCTCTTCTGGAACTCCCCCATCCAATGCCGTTGAGGGTGACCGATTGATTAAGTACACAGACGTACTTACAGCTTCCGCCCAAAGCTCAAGCGGTAGGCCTGTATGTAGCCGCATGCTTCGTGCTCGTTCCATGATTGTCTTATTCATCCTTTCCGAAATCCCATTTTGTTGAGGTGTCCTTGGGGTTGTCCTTTGCCTCCGAATGCCATTGCTAGCACAAAAGCTTTCAAAAGCTTGGCTGCAATATTCGCCTCCATTGTCGGATCTGAGGCATTTAACCTTGGTACCTGTTTCATTCTCCACAAAGGCTTTCCACCTTTGAAATATGGAAAATACATCGGATTTATTCTTCATGACATAAACCCATGTTTTTCTAGTCGCATCGACTATGAATGTTACATAGTACAATGAGCCACCAAGTGATGGTGTACTTGCAGGACCCCAAACATCAGAATGAACCAACTCAAGTTTTTTATTTTTTCTTTCATTTCCTGATTTTTGAAATTTTACCCTCTTTTGTTTACCATAAACACAATCTTCACAGAACTCTAAGTCCACTTCTTTCAAACCTAGTAGAAGCTTCTTTGTTTGAAGGATTTGCATTCCTTTGGCACTCATATGCCCAAGTCGGTAGTGCCACACCGCACTGTCAATTTCTGTAGTTGCTGCACAAGCTGAAGGTTGCGTGCTAACAGTACACAAGTAAAGTGTACCGACTTTTTCACCCTTGGCAACCACCAAAGATCCCTTTGAGATCTTCCACCGTTTGTTTCCGAATGCAATGTTGTGACCTTCATCGTCCAATTGTCCTGTAGAGATCAATTTTTTGCGAAGAGAAGGAACATGCCTAACATCTTTAAGCTTCCATTCATTTCTGTTAGCAGTTTTGACAGAAACTGTACCTTTGCCGACAATCTCACAAGCTTCATCATCTCCCAAGTATACATACCCAAAATTACCTTTGGTGTAGTCTTGGAAATGTTGCTTGTGTGGTGTCGCATGGAATGAAGCCCCAGAATCTACTATCCAGGAATTAGACACATTGTCTAATGAGAGAATTAGAGCATCTTGCTCTACTTTACCTGCCACATTGGCCTCCGATGTTGGCTTGTTGTCTTGAGACTCTGTCTCCTTCTTCTTCTTGGACCAGCAATCCTTCTTGCCGCAGTTCCAACATTCAAGAACTGACTTTGTGCGTGACTTGCTCCGCCTTGAGCGATCACGACCCTTTTGGTTTTTTAACCTCTCCTTAAGCCTTCCTCTTGTTTCCACTGATAGTGCAGCACTTGGTGATTCTCCTGTGCTTCTCCTTCGCATTTCCTCGCTTAGGAGAACACCCACAACATCATCAAACTTAAGAGTATTTGTGCCAGAGATAGAATTACTTACAGCCATCACAAGGCTGTCCCAACTATCCGGTAGAGATGATAATATAAGGAGAGCTCGCACTTCGTCATCGAAATTGATTTTCACTGATCGAAGTTGACTTATGTTTGTGTTAAAGTCATTTAGGTGTTCTGCAACTGAACCATTCTCTGCCATCTTTAGATTGAACAAGCGCTTCATAAGAAATACCTTATTGGATGCCGATGGTTTCTCGTAGGAGTCATCAAGTGACTTCATCAAGTCCTCCGTGGTCTTCATCTCCGAAACATTAAAGGCCACCGTTGACGCCAAGCTTAACCAGATTGTTCCCATGCTTCATCTGCCATTGTTGCGGGCTTCTTCGCAAGACCGCCTAGTGGCAAATAGAGGTCCTTCTGGTAGAGATAGTCTTCAATCTGCATCTTCCAATGTTGCTGGTTTTTGCCGTTGAACTTCTCAATCTTGAGCTTCCCTTCCTCCGCCATAACTCCCACTCAATTCAAGGAATCCTTTCCTTGAGATAATTTAGCTACGAGCAAACCTTGCTCTGATGCCAGTTGTTAGGAAATAAGACGTAGCTAAATAGATAATTGAGTAGATTACTTAATGGAGAGAGACAAATTTATATACACGAGATTATAGAGTAGAGAGAGAGAGAGTACACACGATATACGTGGTTCACCCAATGTGAGCTACGTCCACGGGAAAGCAGCCACTCAATGGCTTTAGTACTTCAAAAACAAGAAGTAGTTTACAAAGGGATTATACCTTTAATGGAGCTCCCGCCTTGCTTCACTCTCACCACCTCACACTCACCTTGTTGCATCAACTTCACACTATGAAATGTGTGTAGAAATGGCCTCCTTTATAGGCCAAAAGGGCTGCCCTCTCTTATGAGAGACAGCCATGTGTAGCCGCCCTTGTGCGAATAAGTCCAAATCGGACCCTCCAATCCGCCCATGTGTGGCCGTCCTTGAGAAGACAAGTCCGCTTTTGAATTGGGCCACCGGCCATTGAATTCGGCCACCGGCCACCGGCCATTGACTTCCGACCACCGGCCATCGGCCATTGACTACCAGCCACCGGCCAACCGACCGGTTATTTTCCGACCACTTTCCGGCCGTCGTCCGGCCATAATATTCCGGCGAAAAAGAATATTCCAGCGAAAAAAGTCTCGGGGACCTTTAAAGTTGCCCCTGATTCTTGTCCGTGAAAATTTTGGTTTTCGGTGAGTGATTTTCCTTCACGCACGATGGCTTCTCCTCATAATGGGGGCCTTATAAATGTACGCTTTTACCATAGAAAATTACAAGGGTAAATCAGGCTCCATACTTAACAATCTCCCACTTGGAGACTGATCTCCAAACCAAACCTGTGACTGCTTTCCATTCTGGCTTCTTATCCTTGAATGCCGATTGAAGATGAGCAAAAGCTCAACTTCTCCTTGTTGACCACCTTTGTAAACATATCTGCAGGATTTTCACTTGTATGCACCTTTCCTAGCTTTAGTTGTCCCTCTTCCAAAAGAGTGCGTATGAAGTGATATCTCACCTCAATGTGCTTTGTCCTTGAATCAAAGGCTGAGTTCTTCGCAAGATGGATAGCGCTTTGGCTATCACTGTACAAGACACAATTGTCTTGTTTGAATCTAAGCTCTTCTAAGAATCTGTGAAGCCACAGAATTTCTTTGCTTGCCTCCATCATTGCTACATACTCTGCTTCCGTGGTAGAAAGTGAAACCACTTTTTGCAGCTTTGAAGCCCAGCTTACTGCAGTGCCTCCAACCGTGAACACATAGCCAGTAGTGCTCCTTCGAGTATCTTTGTCACCTGCCATATCTGCATCAGCATACCCTTCTAGAAAAATATCAGTTCCTCCAAAATACAAAGCATTTGTTGTTGTCCCTTTTAGATACCTAAGTATCCACTTCACAGCTTGCCAATGCTCTTTACCTGGGTTGTCCATGAACCTACTCACAACTCCCAATGCATGTACAATGTCTGGCCTTGTCCATACCATAGCATACATTAGAGAACCTACCGCTGCAGCATATGGAACTTTAGACATATAGCCTATCTCCTCTTGTGTCTTTGGACACAAATCCTTCGTTAGTTTAAAATGACCATCCAAAGGTGTAGAAACTGGTTTTGCATTTTGCATTACAAACCTTTCTAGTACCTTCTTGATGTAATCTTCTTGAGATAGCTTTATTGTCTTCTTCGTCCTGTCCCTTGATATTTTCATACCAAGTATCCTCTTTGCAGCACCTAAATCTTTCATTGAAAAAGATTTGGACGGCTCCTCTTTTAGGTCTTTGATGTCCCGCATGTTAGCACTTGCAATCAACATGTCATCAACATACAACATTAGGATGATGAATTTCCCATCTCCCAAATTCTTCGTGTAGACACAGTGATCCGAGTTGCATCTTGTGAATCCATGATCCAACATCCATCGATCAAACTTCAAGTACCATTGTCTTGATGCTTGCTTTAAACCATACAAGCTCTTCTTTAATCTGCAAACCATTTTCTCCTTACCTTTTACTTCATACCCCTTTGGTTGAAGCATGTAGATTTCCTCCTCTAAGTCACCGTGAGGGAATGCCGTATTTACATCCATTTGCTCAAGATTTAGATCATGAGCAGCCACAAGGCTTAAGACAAGCCTAATTGAGTTCATTTTTACAACATGAGAAAATATTTCATTGAAGTCAATACCTTTCTTTTGAGAAAAACCTTTTACCACAAGCCTAGACTTGTACCTTTTCTTCCCACCTTCTTCTTCCTTTAGCTTGTACACCCATTTGTTTTGAAGTGCCCGCTTACCTTTAGGCAACTCAAGCAACTTCCATGTTTGGTTGCGATGTAGTGAGTCCATCTCCACTTGCATGCTCTTCGTCCATTCTTCTTTGGATTCATGTTGCATAGCTTCTTCATATGATTCTGGCTCTCCAGAATCTGAGATCAAGAGATGGTTGAAGGAAGGAACAAACCTTTCTGGAGGTCTACTTGCTCTTGTAGATCTTCGGGGAATAGGTTGAGGCTCCTCATTTGGTTGACGTTGTTGCACATTGTCACCGTTTGCAGTCCTTGAGTCTTCACCGTCCTCAAGCTCCATGTACTCATCACCTGTTTCTTTTGTTTGTTTTCTTTCCAAGTAATCTTTGTACATATTTTGTTCGTTAAAAATTACATCCCTACTCCTTAAGATTTTACCATCTTTAGGATTCCATAGGCGATACCCAAAGTCTCCTTCACCATAGCCAATGAAGAAACACTTTTTGGACTTTGCATCTAACTTTGATCTTAGGCTTCTATCTATGTGCATGAAATCCTCACACCCAAACACTTTGAGAAATGCATAATTCACCGGTTTACCTGTCCATGCCTCTTCTGGAACTCCCCCATCCAATGCCGTTGAGGGTGACCGATTGATTAAGTACACAGACGTACTTACAGCTTCCGCCCAAAGCTCAAGCGGTAGGCCTGTATGTAGCCGCATGCTTCGTGCTCGTTCCATGATTGTCTTATTCATCCTTTCCGAAATCCCATTTTGTTGAGGTGTCCTTGGGGTTGTCCTTTGCCTCCGAATGCCATTGCTAGCACAAAAGCTTTCAAAAGCTTGGCTGCAATATTCGCCTCCATTGTCGGATCTGAGGCATTTAACCTTGGTACCTGTTTCATTCTCCACAAAGGCTTTCCACCTTTGAAATATGGAAAATACATCGGATTTATTCTTCATGACATAAACCCATGTTTTTCTAGTCGCATCGACTATGAATGTTACATAGTACAATGAGCCACCAAGTGATGGTGTACTTGCAGGACCCCAAACATCAGAATGAACCAACTCAAGTTTTTTATTTTTTCTTTCATTTCCTGATTTTTGAAATTTTACCCTCTTTTGTTTACCATAAACACAATCTTCACAGAACTCTAAGTCCACTTCTTTCAAACCTAGTAGAAGCTTCTTTGTTTGAAGGATTTGCATTCCTTTGGCACTCATATGCCCAAGTCGGTAGTGCCACACCGCACTGTCAATTTCTGTAGTTGCTGCACAAGCTGAAGGTTGCGTGCTAACAGTACACAAGTAAAGTGTACCGACTTTTTCACCCTTGGCAACCACCAAAGATCCCTTTGAGATCTTCCACCGTTTGTTTCCGAATGCAATGTTGTGACCTTCATCGTCCAATTGTCCTGTAGAGATCAATTTTTTGCGAAGAGAAGGAACATGCCTAACATCTTTAAGCTTCCATTCATTTCTGTTAGCAGTTTTGACAGAAACTGTACCTTTGCCGACAATCTCACAAGCTTCATCATCTCCCAAGTATACATACCCAAAATTACCTTTGGTGTAGTCTTGGAAATGTTGCTTGTGTGGTGTCGCATGGAATGAAGCCCCAGAATCTACTATCCAGGAATTAGACACATTGTCTAATGAGAGAATTAGAGCATCTTGCTCTACTTTACCTGCCACATTGGCCTCCGATGTTGGCTTGTTGTCTTGAGACTCTGTCTCCTTCTTCTTCTTGGACCAGCAATCCTTCTTGCCGCAGTTCCAACATTCAAGAACTGACTTTGTGCGTGACTTGCTCCGCCTTGAGCGATCACGACCCTTTTGGTTTTTTAACCTCTCCTTAAGCCTTCCTCTTGTTTCCACTGATAGTGCAGCACTTGGTGATTCTCCTGTGCTTCTCCTTCGCATTTCCTCGCTTAGGAGAACACCCACAACATCATCAAACTTAAGAGTATTTGTGCCAGAGATAGAATTACTTACAGCCATCACAAGGCTGTCCCAACTATCCGGTAGAGATGATAATATAAGGAGAGCTCGCACTTCGTCATCGAAATTGATTTTCACTGATCGAAGTTGACTTATGTTTGTGTTAAAGTCATTTAGGTGTTCTGCAACTGAACCATTCTCTGCCATCTTTAGATTGAACAAGCGCTTCATAAGAAATACCTTATTGGATGCCGATGGTTTCTCGTAGGAGTCATCAAGTGACTTCATCAAGTCCTCCGTGGTCTTCATCTCCGAAACATTAAAGGCCACCGTTGACGCCAAGCTTAACCAGATTGTTCCCATGCTTCATCTGCCATTGTTGCGGGCTTCTTCGCAAGACCGCCTAGTGGCAAATAGAGGTCCTTCTGGTAGAGATAGTCTTCAATCTGCATCTTCCAATGTTGCTGGTTTTTGCCGTTGAACTTCTCAATCTTGAGCTTCCCTTCCTCCGCCATAACTCCCACTCAATTCAAGGAATCCTTTCCTTGAGATAATTTAGCTACGAGCAAACCTTGCTCTGATGCCAGTTGTTAGGAAATAAGACGTAGCTAAATAGATAATTGAGTAGATTACTTAATGGAGAGAGACAAATTTATATACACGAGATTATAGAGTAGAGAGAGAGAGAGTACACACGATATACGTGGTTCACCCAATGTGAGCTACGTCCACGGGAAAGCAGCCACTCAATGGCTTTAGTACTTCAAAAACAAGAAGTAGTTTACAAAGGGATTATACCTTTAATGGAGCTCCCGCCTTGCTTCACTCTCACCACCTCACACTCACCTTGTTGCATCAACTTCACACTATGAAATGTGTGTAGAAATGGCCTCCTTTATAGGCCAAAAGGGCTGCCCTCTCTTATGAGAGACAGCCATGTGTAGCCGCCCTTGTGCGAATAAGTCCAAATCGGACCCTCCAATCCGCCCATGTGTGGCCGTCCTTGAGAAGACAAGTCCGCTTTTGAATTGGGCCACCGGCCATTGAATTCGGCCACCGGCCACCGGCCATTGACTTCCGACCACCGGCCATCGGCCATTGACTACCAGCCACCGGCCAACCGACCGGTTATTTTCCGACCACTTTCCGGCCGTCGTCCGGCCATAATATTCCGGCGAAAAAGAATATTCCAGCGAAAAAAGTCTCGGGGACCTTTAAAGTTGCCCCTGATTCTTGTCCGTGAAAATTTTGGTTTTCGGTGAGTGATTTTCCTTCACGCACGATGGCTTCTCCTCATAATGGGGGCCTTATAAATGTACGCTTTTACCATAGAAAATTACAAGGGTAAATCAGGCTCCATACTTAACAATCTCCCACTTGGAGACTGATCTCCAAACCAAACCTGTGACTGCTTTCCATTCTGGCTTCTTATCCTTGAATGCCGATTGAAGATGAGCAAAAGCTCAACTTCTCCTTGTTGACCACCTTTGTAAACATATCTGCAGGATTTTCACTTGTATGCACCTTTCCTAGCTTTAGTTGTCCCTCTTCCAAAAGAGTGCGTATGAAGTGATATCTCACCTCAATGTGCTTTGTCCTTGAATCAAAGGCTGAGTTCTTCGCAAGATGGATAGCGCTTTGGCTATCACTGTACAAGACACAATTGTCTTGTTTGAATCTAAGCTCTTCTAAGAATCTGTGAAGCCACAGAATTTCTTTGCTTGCCTCCATCATTGCTACATACTCTGCTTCCGTGGTAGAAAGTGAAACCACTTTTTGCAGCTTTGAAGCCCAGCTTACTGCAGTGCCTCCAACCGTGAACACATAGCCAGTAGTGCTCCTTCGAGTATCTTTGTCACCTGCCATATCTGCATCAGCATACCCTTCTAGAAAAATATCAGTTCCTCCAAAATACAAAGCATTTGTTGTTGTCCCTTTTAGATACCTAAGTATCCACTTCACAGCTTGCCAATGCTCTTTACCTGGGTTGTCCATGAACCTACTCACAACTCCCAATGCATGTACAATGTCTGGCCTTGTCCATACCATAGCATACATTAGAGAACCTACCGCTGCAGCATATGGAACTTTAGACATATAGCCTATCTCCTCTTGTGTCTTTGGACACAAATCCTTCGTTAGTTTAAAATGACCATCCAAAGGTGTAGAAACTGGTTTTGCATTTTGCATTACAAACCTTTCTAGTACCTTCTTGATGTAATCTTCTTGAGATAGCTTTATTGTCTTCTTCGTCCTGTCCCTTGATATTTTCATACCAAGTATCCTCTTTGCAGCACCTAAATCTTTCATTGAAAAAGATTTGGACGGCTCCTCTTTTAGGTCTTTGATGTCCCGCATGTTAGCACTTGCAATCAACATGTCATCAACATACAACATTAGGATGATGAATTTCCCATCTCCCAAATTCTTCGTGTAGACACAGTGATCCGAGTTGCATCTTGTGAATCCATGATCCAACATCCATCGATCAAACTTCAAGTACCATTGTCTTGATGCTTGCTTTAAACCATACAAGCTCTTCTTTAATCTGCAAACCATTTTCTCCTTACCTTTTACTTCATACCCCTTTGGTTGAAGCATGTAGATTTCCTCCTCTAAGTCACCGTGAGGGAATGCCGTATTTACATCCATTTGCTCAAGATTTAGATCATGAGCAGCCACAAGGCTTAAGACAAGCCTAATTGAGTTCATTTTTACAACATGAGAAAATATTTCATTGAAGTCAATACCTTTCTTTTGAGAAAAACCTTTTACCACAAGCCTAGACTTGTACCTTTTCTTCCCACCTTCTTCTTCCTTTAGCTTGTACACCCATTTGTTTTGAAGTGCCCGCTTACCTTTAGGCAACTCAAGCAACTTCCATGTTTGGTTGCGATGTAGTGAGTCCATCTCCACTTGCATGCTCTTCGTCCATTCTTCTTTGGATTCATGTTGCATAGCTTCTTCATATGATTCTGGCTCTCCAGAATCTGAGATCAAGAGATGGTTGAAGGAAGGAACAAACCTTTCTGGAGGTCTACTTGCTCTTGTAGATCTTCGGGGAATAGGTTGAGGCTCCTCATTTGGTTGACGTTGTTGCACATTGTCACCGTTTGCAGTCCTTGAGTCTTCACCGTCCTCAAGCTCCATGTACTCATCACCTGTTTCTTTTGTTTGTTTTCTTTCCAAGTAATCTTTGTACATATTTTGTTCGTTAAAAATTACATCCCTACTCCTTAAGATTTTACCATCTTTAGGATTCCATAGGCGATACCCAAAGTCTCCTTCACCATAGCCAATGAAGAAACACTTTTTGGACTTTGCATCTAACTTTGATCTTAGGCTTCTATCTATGTGCATGAAATCCTCACACCCAAACACTTTGAGAAATGCATAATTCACCGGTTTACCTGTCCATGCCTCTTCTGGAACTCCCCCATCCAATGCCGTTGAGGGTGACCGATTGATTAAGTACACAGACGTACTTACAGCTTCCGCCCAAAGCTCAAGCGGTAGGCCTGTATGTAGCCGCATGCTTCGTGCTCGTTCCATGATTGTCTTATTCATCCTTTCCGAAATCCCATTTTGTTGAGGTGTCCTTGGGGTTGTCCTTTGCCTCCGAATGCCATTGCTAGCACAAAAGCTTTCAAAAGCTTGGCTGCAATATTCGCCTCCATTGTCGGATCTGAGGCATTTAACCTTGGTACCTGTTTCATTCTCCACAAAGGCTTTCCACCTTTGAAATATGGAAAATACATCGGATTTATTCTTCATGACATAAACCCATGTTTTTCTAGTCGCATCGACTATGAATGTTACATAGTACAATGAGCCACCAAGTGATGGTGTACTTGCAGGACCCCAAACATCAGAATGAACCAACTCAAGTTTTTTATTTTTTCTTTCATTTCCTGATTTTTGAAATTTTACCCTCTTTTGTTTACCATAAACACAATCTTCACAGAACTCTAAGTCCACTTCTTTCAAACCTAGTAGAAGCTTCTTTGTTTGAAGGATTTGCATTCCTTTGGCACTCATATGCCCAAGTCGGTAGTGCCACACCGCACTGTCAATTTCTGTAGTTGCTGCACAAGCTGAAGGTTGCGTGCTAACAGTACACAAGTAAAGTGTACCGACTTTTTCACCCTTGGCAACCACCAAAGATCCCTTTGAGATCTTCCACCGTTTGTTTCCGAATGCAATGTTGTGACCTTCATCGTCCAATTGTCCTGTAGAGATCAATTTTTTGCGAAGAGAAGGAACATGCCTAACATCTTTAAGCTTCCATTCATTTCTGTTAGCAGTTTTGACAGAAACTGTACCTTTGCCGACAATCTCACAAGCTTCATCATCTCCCAAGTATACATACCCAAAATTACCTTTGGTGTAGTCTTGGAAATGTTGCTTGTGTGGTGTCGCATGGAATGAAGCCCCAGAATCTACTATCCAGGAATTAGACACATTGTCTAATGAGAGAATTAGAGCATCTTGCTCTACTTTACCTGCCACATTGGCCTCCGATGTTGGCTTGTTGTCTTGAGACTCTGTCTCCTTCTTCTTCTTGGACCAGCAATCCTTCTTGCCGCAGTTCCAACATTCAAGAACTGACTTTGTGCGTGACTTGCTCCGCCTTGAGCGATCACGACCCTTTTGGTTTTTTAACCTCTCCTTAAGCCTTCCTCTTGTTTCCACTGATAGTGCAGCACTTGGTGATTCTCCTGTGCTTCTCCTTCGCATTTCCTCGCTTAGGAGAACACCCACAACATCATCAAACTTAAGAGTATTTGTGCCAGAGATAGAATTACTTACAGCCATCACAAGGCTGTCCCAACTATCCGGTAGAGATGATAATATAAGGAGAGCTCGCACTTCGTCATCGAAATTGATTTTCACTGATCGAAGTTGACTTATGTTTGTGTTAAAGTCATTTAGGTGTTCTGCAACTGAACCATTCTCTGCCATCTTTAGATTGAACAAGCGCTTCATAAGAAATACCTTATTGGATGCCGATGGTTTCTCGTAGGAGTCATCAAGTGACTTCATCAAGTCCTCCGTGGTCTTCATCTCCGAAACATTAAAGGCCACCGTTGACGCCAAGCTTAACCAGATTGTTCCCATGCTTCATCTGCCATTGTTGCGGGCTTCTTCGCAAGACCGCCTAGTGGCAAATAGAGGTCCTTCTGGTAGAGATAGTCTTCAATCTGCATCTTCCAATGTTGCTGGTTTTTGCCGTTGAACTTCTCAATCTTGAGCTTCCCTTCCTCCGCCATAACTCCCACTCAATTCAAGGAATCCTTTCCTTGAGATAATTTAGCTACGAGCAAACCTTGCTCTGATGCCAGTTGTTAGGAAATAAGACGTAGCTAAATAGATAATTGAGTAGATTACTTAATGGAGAGAGACAAATTTATATACACGAGATTATAGAGTAGAGAGAGAGAGAGTACACACGATATACGTGGTTCACCCAATGTGAGCTACGTCCACGGGAAAGCAGCCACTCAATGGATTTAGTACTTCAAAAACAAGAAGTAGTTTACAAAGGGATTATACCCTTAATGGAGCTCCCGCCTTGCTTCACTCTCACCACCTCACACTCACCTTGTTGCATCAACTTCACACTATGAAATGTGTGTAAAAATGGCCTCCTTTTATAGGCCAAAAGGGCTGCCCTCTCTTATGAGAGACAGCCATGTGTAGCCGCCCTTGTGCGAACAAGTCCAAATCGGACCCTCCAATCCGCCCATGTGTGGCCGCCCTTGAGAAGACAAGTCCGCTTTTGAATTCGGCCACCGGCCATTGAATTCGGCCACCGGCCACCGGCCATTGACTTCCGACCACCGGCCACCGGCCATTGACTTCCGACCACCGGCCATCGTCCATTGACTACCGGCCACCGACCAACCGATCGGTTATTTTCCGACCACTTTCCGGCCGCCGTCCAGCCATAATATTCCGGCGAAAAAAAGTCTCGGGGGGCCTCCGCCCCCATGGCCTTTAAAGTTGCCCCTGATTCTTGTCCGTGAAAATTTTGGTTTCTGGTGAGTGATTTTCCTTCACGCACGATGGCTTCTCCTCATAATGGGGGCCTTACAAATGTGCGCTTTTACCACAGAAAATTACAAGGGTAAATCAGGCTCCATACTTAACAAGAGAGGCATAGAAACAAAATGATAGAGAGAAAAAAATTGGGAGAGAGAGAGAGAGAGAGAGAGAGAGAGAGGGAGGGAGGAGGGAAATCATTGAGAGACGTAGGGTAGGGGAAGTGAGGTTGAGAGATTGAGAGGGGGTGCACAGAGAGAGAGAGAGAGAGAGAGAGAGAGAGAGAGAGAGAGAGAGAGAGAGAGAGGCAAAGAGAGAAAATGGTTGATGTAGTCAATTATGTGCGAACTTGTATTACATGCCAATTAGTGATCAGAAGTAAAGGGAGGATTGTTGACTTTGATGTTGATGTCATCATGTCCTTGGGATGTAGTCACAATGAGAGAGCCACAAAGAGAGAGATAGATAGATTTTATTATCATCCACCGAGGTCAAATATGACCTACGGGAACTTATTTACATGTGATGTAGTATCTATGGTGTAAAAGAATTGGCCTATTAACTAGAGAGTAGCGGAAATTAATGAGAGTACTTTTGAGAAATTACGTTGTGAGCATAGCGGGTGAACATAATTGATGGTAGCAACATAAACATAGCATTTACTTAACTTGGCATGGAACAATATTTTTGCAAGAGAGAGAATTTAGAGAACATGACAACAGTTGAGGACCGGATTTATGTGGAGCCGATGGTCCCCCCTCCAATAGGTATTTGTATTATGATTTCTCCCATAAGAGAGACTTGTTACAATACAATCTTTGTGTTCCTTGTGACCTAGGTGATGCAATGAAGATGGAAAGCTTCATGCATCACGATCATAACATAAACTTTGAGGAAAGAATTAACTATCCCAAGCCTAAGTCCTAAGACCTCAAACACCTTTGAAGGTGGAGAGAGCTAGCAGGGAATGAGGGTAGGGAAGATGAAGAAGAAACATTTCATAGAAGAAATAATTAGCTCCTCACTTATCCTCACTCTTCTTGCTAGCATACATAATAGCATAGTAATGAAGATGGAGAATATGGCAAGATTAAGCATTGAAGCATGGCTCTTGGTTGGATTTGCATTCCACAGCCAAGAGTGTTGGTATAGTCTCTCAACCTCTACTTGCTTGGAGAAGGAGAGGGAGCTCTTGCACTTTGCACTTCATGTGTGAGTGTGTGTGGGAGATTATACCCCCTAAGCAATCCCCCTACTAGCTTTGGTCGACCCCCCCTTGTAGCTCATGCTTGAAGCTCATTGGACCCCTCTAGGCCTAGCCAATCATAAGTAGGAGTCATACCAAGCAGCAAGGGTAGCCTTGGGACAAGTGTCCCCCTTTCCCCTTTGAGAGAGAGGACTTGATAAATGAAAAGGCAATTAATTAAATCTCCTAAATTATCATTGGACCCCTTGGGTGGCCAACCAATAGGCTTTAGGCACACCAAGAGGGCAACATGAGGAGGAACTTGACAAGTGTCCCTTTTGCTTTATTTGTACTAGGCATGCCTTGTGTGAGTGTGTGTGTTCTCTCTCATCCCCCCTCATGTAGGGCTCGCCGCCTCCTTGTAGGGATTGGCATTGACTTTTGCACACCTCAAGCCACTCAACCTTGGGCTTGGTTCCCACCACAAGCTTGGCACTTAAGATCCTCAAGCTTGAGCTGGGTAGCCACCTCAAGTACAACCCTAGCATCTCAAGCATGACAAGCACCTCAAGCATCCCAGTCATCAAGCACCTCAATCATCAAGCACCTCAAGCACCTTAGTCATCAAGCATGACAAGCACCTCAGGCACCTTAAGCTTGGACCGGGTTCCAACCTCAAGCTCAGCCCTAGCTTACCTAAGGTCAAAGGACTTTTACACTAACTATTGGAAGTCTTCAATGAAGCTAACCCTAAGGTCTTTATGCTCCATTGGTTAGCCTTGATCTTTGATAGACCATCTCTCATTTGAGCCCCTTTACCATTGGCCTCGTGTTGAGAAAGATCTATAAGCATATGTCTAAATCTTAACCCTTGTTCCCGTTTATTCTCCCACATTAAATGATCAGTTTAATATGAGAAAATCATTTGGGTTGGTTAGATATTAGATTTTATGACATTGCCTCTCTCTTGAAATCGTAGCCATCCTCGACTATGAGGTAGAAGAGATAAAGCCTTAGTCATTAGTCAATCTTACTTAACGGGTAGAGGATCGCTTTTTACCCTACGACATCTTTCCAAGATGGATGACTAATCCAAATTCTTCTTGGTCTTCAACTTCGGGAGGGTCTTCAATAATTGGTTCAATTGGGGGCTCTCCTTTGTAGGGCTTGAGTAGGCTCACATGAAAATCATATGAGCCAATGGTTGGGCAACTTGAGTTGGTAGGCCGTCTCATTGATAGGCTTCAAAATATGGAAGGACCATAGTATCTTTTTGCTAGCTTGGCATAATACTTTTGATGGCCCCTAGGATTTTTGCCCGTGGTTTGCCTTAATCAAGCCTTCGGAAACTTAAGTAAGACCCTATCATTTTCTTTGAATGTTAAGGCCCTTCTATGCTTGTCAGCAGCAAATTTTTTCCTTTGTTGAGAGATGGATATAGCCTTCTTCATCTTTTGAAAAGATTCTTGTAGGTCACGGCTATACTCATCGACGACCAAGATCTTTCCATGTACTTTGAGTAGCAAGGGACTTTTAGGTCTTCCCTCAATGATATGAAAAGGTGTTTTTTTCCGTAGATGTATGTACAGTATTATTGTAGGCATACGCTACAAGAGGTAAGTACTTTTCCCATTGTGAGCGTTGGTCTACTTCGGTAACATAAGTCTTGAGTGATAGGCCAAAGAGGAATTCAATCTTGTTCCTAGATTTTCAAAGAGACCTTTCCAAAAATTATTGGACATTCTAGGATCTCTATCTGACATGATGGATGTTGGTAATCCATGGTATTTGAAAATCTGAGATATGAAGAGGGTTGCCATTTGGTGTGCCCTAATAGTCTTTTTGACAGGAATAAAGTGTGTTTGCTTGCTAAACATGTCGACTATTGTCTATATTCCCGTATTCCCATGGATAGACTTGGGGATTCCAAAGATGAAATTCATGGATATACTCTCCCATGGTGAATTTGTAATAGGTAATGGATGGAGTAATCCACGTTGCTTCCCTCTATCATACTTGGTCTTTTGGCATACTATGCATTTTGAAACATACTCTTGTATGTCCACTTTCATGGTAGGCCAATAGAAATACATCTCTACTCCTCGAAGCGTAGGTTGAATACCTCTATGCCCTGCATAGGGAGGAGCATGGAATTCATACATAACTTTCTCACGAAGGGAATGGGTAACACATAGCCTATTGCTGTGGAGAAGATAACCATCCTACAAGGTGAATGGTTCCCTCTTTCTTCCCCAAAGCAAGGGCTGACATTATGTCTCTAAAGTCAGGGTCAATAGCATACTAATCTATCATAGAGGATAGATCGTTGTGAGTAGCATATAGACACCGCATTAACTTTTGGTCATCGTGAAAGTGCATTGGCCACTTGATTGACTTACCAGCAATGTGAGCAATATAGAAATTAAATTGTGAAAGAAAATTTGCCCACCTCATTTGTTCGTCGGAAAGCTTGGTTTGTGCCATGAAATACTTGAGACTTTAGTGGTTGGTTCATAGAATAAATGGAGTCCCCAATAAATAGTGCTTTCATGTGTGTAGGACATGTAGAACAACTAAAAGCTCTTTCTCATGAATTCCCAAGACACGTTCATCTATATTGAGCCTTCGGCTCTCATATGCTATGGCATGCCCTTCTTGAAGCAAAACTGCTTCAAGACAATCACCACAAGCATCACATTGGACCTCAAATGGCTTTGAGAGATCCGAAAGCATGAGGACTGGTTGGGAGGTAAGATTTTCTTTGAGCTTATCAAAAGCATTTTGCTCCTTAGCAATCCATACCTACTTAACGTTCTTGTTAGTTAAGTCATGTAATGGTCCTGCTATTTGAGAGAATTTTGCTATGAAGCGTTTATAGTATGTGCACATACCTCTTAGCTCATGTAGATTCCTTGGATTATGCTATGCTTTTATTACCTCTAACTTTGTTGGATCCATACGGATACCATCTTGAGAGATAATATGACCTAGGTATTGAATCTCTTGAAGGAAAAATTCGCATTTCTTTTGGTTGAGAAAAAGCTTGTTCTCCCTCAATGCTTGAAAACTCACTTGGAGATGTTGCTTATGTTCCTCCAAAGACTTGGAGTAGATGATGATATCATCAAAGAACACTCCAATGAATTTTTGGTAAGGTCTAAATATTTTCTCCATTAGACGATTGAACGTTGCTGGTGCATTAGTCAAGCCAAAAGGCATGACCAGATATTCATAAAGATCAAACGTTGTGCAAAACGCGATCTTCAGGATATCTTCATCCATTATCCTTATTTGATGATAGCCACTTTTAAGGTCAATCCTATTGAAGTAGGTAGAGCCTTGTAGCTTATCAAACAGCTCTTCTACCCGAGGCACGGGAAATCTATTTTTGGTAGTGATATGGTTTAGTGTCGATAGTCCACACACATACGGTATGTACCATCTTTCTTTTTCACTAAAAGGATTGGAGAACAAAAGGGAGAGGAACTAGGCCTCACCATCCCTTTGTCTATCAATCCTTGTACTTGCCTCATGATCTCCTCTTGTTGAGCTTGAGAGACTCGATAAGGGGGCTTGTTAGGCATGAGCTTCCTAGAAGGAGCCCAATTTGATGGTCATCATCCCCTCATTTTGGAGGTAAGTCCATAGAGATATCATCGATGAACACATCTTGGCATAGTATGAGAGCTCTCCCTTTTGAAGATTCGCTTGGGCCATCACTCTTCTTGCCCACTCTCCGTGCCTTTGTGTGTGAAGGCTTGTCCTTCCCCATCATGGATGTGAGGCTTGTGACCTCTTTTTCCACATTGTTTATGTCCTTGAGGCCGGTTACCCTCACATGTAGAGCCCGCATACTCCTTCTTTGTTCCGCTTCGAGGGTCATGTTAATAAGAGTGAGTGTACAAGGAGCTTCCATACCTTTCCCTTTCTTGGCGACCTCAATCCATTTTTCAGCCTCCTCTACTTTCTTTTGTGTTGCGGAGATGACCATGGCCCATGACTTCTTCTCCTCACCTTCCTTGAGAACCCGTATTTCTTGTCTCATGGTATTCAATAATTCCATCATGGATGGATGAATTTCTCCTTCTTTGAATCGCCCACTTTTTGCTTGTAGATTTGGATGATGGAATCTTGGATGACCAATTTCTCCTCGAGTGAAGCGATCCTCCTACACATGCCATCTCTTTCTTCGGTCCATCTTTGAAGAATAGTGTTCCTCTCCTTCCTCCACTCTTCCACTTCCTTTCTCCATTCTCTCATTTTCTTCTCTATTCCCGACATCATCTTCCATGTCCTACATGAAAGAGGCTTTGTGGGCTGTCGGCAAAGGATGCGTCTTCTTACACGTGGGGAAGCCATTGGCACTTCTCCGATGCTTCCCACATGAGAGAGAGAGAGAGAGAGAGAGAGAGAGAGAGAGAGAGAGAGAGAGAGAGAGAGAGAGATAGCAGCAGCTTTAGAGAGAGAGTCATAGAGAGAGGGTAGGAGAGGTTGAGAGAGAAAAGATTGAAACTTACACACACACACACACACACACACACACACACACACACACATAGAGAGAGAGAGAGAGGGAGTAGAAGGGGTAGCAATAGAGAGTGAAACTCAAAGATAGAGGGATAGAGTGTGAGATCGAGAGATAGATAGAAAGATAGATACATAGATTGAATTATCACCCACAGAGGTCATATATATGACCTATGGGACCAAAAGTTAAAACATTACAACGATGCTTTTAGATTAAGGCATTGGGTACCGGTTAAGGACTGAGATTCCATTGGCCAGGAGGAAGGAAAAGAACAAAAACTAAGAGGGGTTGGATGAGGGGGGAGCTGGTTTGGGAGTTTGAAACTCTTGAATGACGGCTTTGCCACCTCAATAGACCGCCCATTTTCCTTTTTTGTGGGCTTTGTGCATCTTCTTGAGCTCGCTTTCTTTTGTCTTTCGTTGATTCGTAGTTAATTCTTCGATGATCCAAAAGTTTTGTCCCTTGAGGAGGCAAGATTGGTGTAGCAACCGCTCTCTGTCCTTGAAGGTGAGGATACATTGCTTAGGTGGCACTTTCCTATTTGTATCATTGATCCAAGAGATGGTTCCAGGCTTTATGTGAATTGGTTGAAGGATATATACAGAGAGTAGGAGAGGTTGAGGGGAGAGAGATAGAGAGAGAGAGAGAGAGTTGAAAAAAATGATGAGGAGACAGCAAGCGAGAGAGATGTGTGAAGGCGGGGGGAGAGGAAGAGTTAAAGCTACATATAACGAGAGGGGGAGAGGGAGGAGGAGGATGGTGGTTGTCTTGGTGGCCAAGAGGGGTGGCACAAGTGGTTCTTGGGTGGCAAAGAAAAAAGAATCTCACTCCAAATAAGGCTCATTCCATAACCCCCTGGAGAAAGACACTATGCTTGGCATTTCTTGCATCCACATGTATGCCAGTAGTGGGCTACTAACTAAAACAAAACAAGTGATTTCTGTCAGCAATATCATTCATGGAGTACATTTAATCGGAAGATATGTCATATTGGGCATTGTTTCCTACATTGGGTTGTTTAGAGCAAACATGAAGCAATTGTTTCTCCCCTAATTTATCATCTATTCTTGCACCTCAAGATTTGAAGTCTTTCATGATCAAATTTTTAGTCAAATCTCTTTGACACAAGTCATGATTGGAATTTCTCTTCTTAGTATGTATGAAATGTGTGGTCAACTCTAAAAGCACGAAAGGTTTTTGGTGTTTCGAATTCCAGCTCTTGGAGTTCATTGATTGAAGGATATACCTACCAAGGTATTTTTAGGAAGTGCTAGCAATTTACAATTATTATGGTAGGAGCATCTGTGCAAGTGGAATCACAGTTTGACCTAGATAGATAGATTAATGATAAGACTAGTAGTTATAGGCTCTTGCAAACAATAGTGATTGGTATCTCTTGGCCAACATGTATGCTAGATATGGTAGTTATTATAAGCTCTCGCAAAAACCAATGATTGGTATTGTTATGCCAACAAAATGTATGTTAACTCTGGTGTACTCACCAAAGCACATTAAGTGCTTGCCAAACTTCATGTCCAGCTTCTATTTCTTGGAATGCAGTGTTGGATATGCTCAACAAGGCAAGGCTAGGAAGAACTTTCTAATTTCAAGGAATGTTGAGGGTGGAATTCTCCCTTGATATGCTTGCATCTTGAATACATGTGGCTTTATGCAAGAGGATGACATGGAAAACTATACAGGAGAAATATTCCATGCTTGCCATTGCTTTAGTCCACATGTATGCCAATAAAGGTACTCACAAGAGCAATAAAAAGTTGTTTCATGTTGTAAATGTAGAGTACATTCAATAGCAAGATGGGCCACATAGGACATGCAAGGTATACTTTGGGTTTTTTAGAGCGAAATCGAATCAAGTTCTCCTCCTCCAATGCAATCACCTATTCTTTCATCTTGAGACTCCAAGGCTTTCCTGAGAAGATTATTTTAGTAAGAGGCTCTTCCCAAAAAGTCATGATTGGAATCACTTTTGTTGGCATGCATGACATATGTTTAAACTCCTAAAAGCATAAAACATCATTGGAATTTGAAATGAGGTCTCTTAGAGTGCATTGATTGAAAGGTTTTTCCAATAGGGTATTGCTTGAAAGCACTAGATACTTTTTGTGATTTCACTAAGAGCATCTATGCAAATGCAATTGCCTACAGCATAGTGCAAGAACGTGTCATGGGGGCGTTAAGTTGGTGTTGCTTTCCCACCATGTGTGCCGCTTGTGCCCTAGTCTCACAAGCACATGAAGTGTATGATAAACTTCATGTATGCATTCTATCTATTGGAATGCATTAATTGAAGGATATTCTCAAGAAAAGGCAAGGCTAGGTGTCTCTTCTAATATGCTTGCATCTTGAAGGCATGTGGATTTATGCAAGGCTTGCATCAACAAACATATCCTCAATGATATTGTCAGTAAGACGTTGTAGGTAGAAAATAAAATGTGAAATGTTTCTTTGGTCCACATGTATGCCAATTGTGGTATAATCATGCAAGCAGAAAAAAGAACTTCATGTCATAAATATAATCCCTTGAGTACTTTCACCATAAAATGTACCAAATTAGGTAGGCAAGGAAGAATCGGGATTTCTACAGCAAGTGTAAGTAGGTGTTCTTCCCTCATACAATCAATGATGCTTGCACCTTGAGACTTGAAGGCTTTCATGAGGAGATTGTAAGTCAGAGAAAAGTAATCATTGGAAGTGTTTTTTTGGGCATTTATGATGTATTATTATCAACTTCCAAAAGCACAAAAAATGCTTGACATTCAAAATTCCATCTCTTGGAGTGCATTGAAACAAAATTCATGGTAGGAGATATAGTCATGGGCTTTTGGTATGTGCTTGGCGTTGCTTTGGTTGATAAATATGGCAAGTGTGTCGTATTCACGAGAGCACAATAGAAATGTGATGAGCTTCATTTCAAGACTTGAGATTGACTTCTCTTGGAGTGCATTGACTATAAGAGATGCCCAACAAGGCAAGATGGATTTGGCTTCATCAGTAAATGTATAGTTAAGATTTATCTCCTTATGTCTAGAGGATTTGTTGAAGAGTAATGGGTTGATTTCACTCTTGATGAGATTATTAGTCAAAGGCTTTTGGTTCAAAATGCATGTTTGCTAGCACTTTGGTCGACATGTATGACGAGTTTGTTGTCTTTGATAAAGTGCAAAAAGTATAGCTTCATGTGTAGAATGTCTTCTCTTGAAGTGCGTCGATTGCACAATATGCACAATAAGGGCAGGATAGGAGCTATGGAGGTAGGACTTCTTAGTTGAAACTCCAGCTATGTTGGCATCTTGGAGCAGGTTGTGTTATACAAGAAGCTATGTGGGGCAAAAAAGTTAGGATGAGATTCTAGGAAAAACAATGTTGCTTGGTGTCACTTTGGATGACATGGATACCAATTGTGGTCAATTCACTATGGCACAAAGATTTCTTAATGAGATTCATATACGGAATGTCAATTCTCTAAGTGTGGTGATTGCAAGGAAGCATTCAACTATTTTGAACAAATCTGGAGTGAAATTCTCTTTGTATGTGCAATGAATGACCTATGCTTATCTTGAGGGCATGTGTCCTTATGCAAGGGCATAGGCAAAAAAAAACTCATGATGAAATTTTTAGCCAATGGCTCTTGGAAAAATTTGATCCTGTGTATTGCTTTGCTTGGCATTGCTTTGGTATCGTGTGGTAATGTCCAAAAAACAAAACAAAACGCCCGCTCGTGATCATGCGTAAAAATCGAAAATTGAACTTAAATACATGAACCCGACGTGAATCGAACACGCAACCTTCTGATCTGGAGTCAGACGCGCTACCATTGCGCCACGGATCCCTTGTTGCAAGCGTTGACAACGTTAATATTATTCTTCATAATCTTACAGGTTAGATATTGAATTAGTTTCTGTGTCTCTAGTAACCTTTAACAAGAAAGTATGAAACGGGGAAGATAAAAGATAAAAAATGCTTCACGGTGGTTGAGAGTCTGGAGGTAGAGATTTTGGCCTTCCACTTCCCTTCTTCTTAAGCAGTTGCATGACATAAGCCTTCTTGTGCTTGCTCCCAGAAAGCCTTAATCCCACACACAGGCAAGAGTAACAATAATGGTTTGGAATCCCAACCAGCTACTCATCCACTAGTCCAAAAAAACCTAGATATAGTGTATTCCTGCCTACAAATTTTAAAATTTCCCTCTACAATATTTCGAGGAACTTATTGCAAAACTTTCAAACATGATCAATTACCTCTTGAAATTGTTTTCTTCAAGCACTGGCTCTTTTGCCTACAACATGGTGTTCGTCTTACTTGTCTTCCGATGCCATATTGCGTATCTGTTGCCGCAATGAGTTTTGGTCTGCTAAAACAGGCCATAAAGGAGATAGAATAAGTTAATGGATGTAGTTTTTCCTGTTTTGTGGGCTGCAAAGACATGTTAAGCATTCACAAGAAGATTTAGAAATTTTCTCATGCAGGAAAACGAACTCTTTTCCAGTGTTTTTCATACAATGAATAACATCATGAGCTTATGCTCGAGAGGTATCGCATACCTGGCTAGGTACGATTGGGGCAGTGCACCACCGGCCCGGTGGTGCCACCACCCCCACCGGGCCGACGGTCCCCCGCTCCCAATCGTACCTAGCTAGGTATGTAGTGCCTCCCTCACAGAAGCTCGTGATGTTGAGGTAAGTCACAATGTAGGAATTATTGTGAGAATTTGTCCAAAACTTAAAACTTTTTGTGATTGAAGGCTATATCGCCATGAATAAAAAGCATTGAGAAAACTATTACAAGTTACGTGAGTCTTCATCTTGTTTACCAGGCCCATAAAAGAGGTGTATGGAGCCGCAATTCTACATGGCAAAGATTTACCATCTGTGGTCTTGTCATTGGCATTGCAATTTGTAGCATTACTTTTGTCTTGATGGTGACAAAGGTCATTTTTGGAGTAGATAAGGTGTAGGGAATGGTCCACTGACCATTCCCTGAAAGAAAGGGCGACCACATGGTGACATGTGACCGGCGGATGCCGGAAGCCATGGTGGGAGCACTTTCTGAAGGGAATGGTCAGTGCATGACCATTCTCGGCCGTCCTTGTTGGGTGGAGGGGGGCCAGGATGGCGACAATGGAGCATTGCAACCCGACACAGTGGGCACATGGAACGTTGAAGTAGAGCATTGCAACTTGATACAGTGGAGCACATGAATGTAGGGCGACAGTGGAGCACTGTAGCCCAATACAGTTGGCACATGTACGTTAGAGTGGAGCACTGCAGGCAGCAGTGATACACTAAAGACGACGGTTGTTTGAGCTTGCAGAGCCCGCATGGATTCCAGGGGCTAATGTGGCAGATGTTGAGCAACAGAGGGAAGATTACGCATGCTGAGTTGTCCACCTCCAAGCTCATGTTGGCTGATGAGTTGTTCTACGACGATTAAATGCAGTCGCGCCATATTCCAGTTGATGAGGTGTCTCTCATCCAACACCTCTACCGGTTCATTCCGCATAGTAATGGTGACTAAATGGAGGGATGAGATCTGCAACCCCCCGACACTCGACTGTGATGGTGTAGAGAATGGTCGTGTAGTGACCATTCTTTGAAATAAGAGGTGACCATATGACGACCAGCAAAGGTCGGGAGCCATTGTGGGAGCACATTTTTCAGGGAATGGCCACTGCACGACCATTCTCGACTGTCAATGGTCAAGGGGAGTGGGGCCTGATTGCTCACGTACAGTCGCACAATTGATTCCCTGCGTTGAGTTGGCACTCAATCATTGCAGGCAACGAGCACGATTCTACATGTTGACATGTCGCACGCTGGATTAAATTCACACTACTGACGTGCTGTTCGGGTTGCGATTAGTCCTTCTACCCTAGACTACCACAAGAGGCCTAAATGTTGTGGAGGTCCGGCACAACCATGGTTTAGGCTCAAAAGTACCCTCAAAGGCATCTACCGAGAGTAATTGAGCTGGTCCATCCAAAGACCTCTTCGAAACCATCCTTGACGAAGAGATTATCTATGATTCCAAGGAAACCACCTCTTGTGATACCATATGTATAGTGTCTATGACGGGAACCATAGAGGAAGTTGGGGCAATTTGTTATGAGCATACATGATACTCTCATACCAACCATTTAGTAGGAGATGTATAACTTACATCTTATCAGATTAGTGTGGTAAAGATAGGAGAGTGAGAGCACACATTGCCCCCTCTAGCTGCAGTGGTAGAATATAAAGGGGAGTGACTTGGTCAAGTATGAGCAAGGCACCATCTTTTTCGAGACACACTTTTACGAAGCCATGGCCTCTTGGGAAATAGTTTCCTCGTAAGAGCACCCCTACCCAAAGTAAGTTTTGTAACTCTAGAAGAGGGGAACAAGCATAGTTTGACACATCAGCTCTTGCACGAATGCCTACTGGAGTAAGGCTAAGGACTCCACTAATGGAGACCCACCTATAAACTAGATGTTATCCCCAATTCCCACCGCCTCCACCTTAACCTATGTTGATAGGTGAAGTCATGGTCTGTCGTGTTTTTGTGGATAACCAATATGTTATCTTGTACAAGGATATGCCAAGATTGGTCTATAAAATGTAAAATTGCAAATGATTTAGTAAAAATTCCATTTATATGCTAAAACCCCACTTCAGATCCGCAACTCTTTGACACATACGGAACTAAGAACAGACACACAATGCATGTGGGTGTATTAGAGAGAGAGAGAGAGAGAGAGAGAGAGAGAGGAACCAAAATTGTTCCATTGAAGGTCACTTGAAACGATTCTACATTTGATCTATTGTTGATCTGCATTGAGGGCACTGCCATTTCTCACAAAGCATTGAAAATGAGAATCTGTGATAATCCATTGCGAGCATGCTTAGTTTGAAGAAGATTGCTTCAACAAAAAGCCAATAACAATGTCTGAATATATACATTTGGCAAATGCAAATGGTAGTGAAACACCCACTTTTTAAGTGACCTTGCTATCCCTCATACCTTTTTTGGCAGTAGACAAGGGCTCATATTGTTTTGTGCCCAAACTACATCTCATATTTGGAAATGCACCAAACCAGGTGAACTCATATCACTTAGTAGACTTTGGCCAAATTTTGGAAATTTCAACCCTTTTAAGGCCTCATGGCATATTTGAATGGAAAATTTGATTTTTTTAACTAAAAATGATTAGATAGTTTTCCCCAAGGCTCTTCGTTCCACTATAGATCTTTGGAAATCACCTCTATGCCCAAAAGGATATGAATACCTCAAAAATATACAAGCAATAGAGTGTGATTTTGGGGTTCCTTTATGATGCTAATGGAAAAATTTTACTTTTAGGGCAAGCCCTAGTGCTGATGTACACACTTGACCACCTGTATTGAAGGTAAGGAATTTAAAAAAAAGGAAGATTTAGGGTGCAACTAGTTAAAACTAAAAAGAAGAAGTGACATTTGCTACATGCATTTCTGACTTACCCTAAATCTTATCCTTCTCTTAATCCTTCTAAATATTTCTCCTAATTGGCAAGAGAATACCTCAATCACAAAGTGTTAGGGATCCATCATAGCTAAATTTGTCATTTTTATGCTTCTAGTATCTGTTGGACTTGCTGAATCTCAATCTTGCTTAAAATATCCCCATGCAAAATTCAAAAACACTTTCTTTTAGGCAAGATGAAAAAAAAATAGTGTGTTTTTCTATCAGTGATGGATAGCGATTTTTTTGGATCTTGACTTTATGGACTCCCGTCATTAGCTGAAATCTCAGCTTCCTTTATGGGTTCTTATTCAGCAAAGCCATTTAAACTTACTTCCTTTCTTTTGTTAGCTTCTTTAGAATCAACAGGTGGTTGAGGTATTATCCTAGCTCAGGCTAACATAACAGGTGAAGGTACCATAAGTGCTTGAGCAGTCCCAATCAACTTTTTGCACATCTCGACCTCAACTTTTCCAACTCCACGTTAGGATGAATCATCCACCAATGCTCCATAGTCTAGCGGTTGTCCAATCTCACTTCAAACGCCTTTAGAATTTATTTCAATGGCTAGAATTTTTTATTGACTAAGACCGACCTCCTGAACTAGCATCTTTTGGCTCTATTTCACTTGGCTTTTGTTTGGTTTAACACTAGATGAATATCTTGTTGGTTGCTATAATTGCTCTTAAGCTTGTGATAGCTCATATGTAATAGCCTTTAACTTCTGATGATATTGGACTCTAATTCTATCCCTCATAGTAGCATTCCTTGTAGATTTTGCACTTACGGACTTGTTAGAGTCACTGCTACCCCTCTCACTTCCCGCCTTCTACTTCACTTGCACTTTGTAACCACCTTCAATGAACCTTCACATCAAAATCAGAACCACTTGAAGAGGACATGACCTCTACAATGTTCACTGTCACTTTTCCTTCCTTATCTAGGTTTTGAGAACAATCCTAGTACAAATGTTTTTGTCCACAATCACCACGATGTCCACAATCATGACCAATCACATTAGAAACGGTGTTTGCATTATGAGCTTGGTTGGTTGGGCAAATCCTAGTCAAATGGTCCCCTTGACACTTGAAACAAGGTCCTAGGATTCTTTGTTGTCTTGGTTGTTGGACATATGGTCTCTGTGGATATGTATTTTGTTTAGCATCTCCTTGATTGGCTATGATCATTAGTGTTCCCTGACTCAACATAAACCCTTCACTTGGAGATACGCTACTTACTCTTGACTGAGAATTACTAGAGGGTGAAGCAAGGTGCTCATGGTTATCTGACTCCATGATCAATGGTGGGTTAATATTGTATGCATGGTGGTATCCATAGCTTTCCTCTTTATAATATGATTGTACTAGTACTGAGGCGTTCTTATCTAGGTATTGATTTGGATACACATACCTCACAACTACCTGGTCTTCACTTCGCAATGGTGGTTGGTGCCTAGCACCGGTCTTGGCCTTTCAACACTTGGTTATGGATTTGTTGGTCATGATACATATCTTTGTGGTGGTGGTGGTGGTGTTGGCTTATTGAGGATTAACTGGTGCATTAGGATGGTATTGCACGCTAGGTTGATAAGGAATTTTCCTAGCTTGACCTTTTTTGTAGTAATATTCCTCAGTGGTATGATTGGTCCACTTATTCTCAAGAGTGCACCATTTCTATCGAGGATATTGTTATGGCAACATGGAGCACTATTGTGTCAAGTGATCCCCTCCACATGTCAAGAAACATCTCAATGGTGGTACTCTCTAGTTTTGGGTTTGCAAAGTCTAATTCATTCTCCTCATAAGCTCATCTACAAGATGCTCAATATTCATTGGTTATTGTTGCAGCGGTGTTTCCCTTACTATATTTACACTTGGGGGGGTAACTTAATGATTATGTGACTATCATGTGAGTGCAACAGAAAGGGTTATTTATTTTTATTTTTTCTCACATTTTCACATACAGAAGGGTACTATAAAATAAAATTAGGAAAGAAAACTATAGATTTAATAGGAAACGGGTGTATTTTATTTGTCAAAAATTCACAGATAAGGAGTTTTAAAAGTAGTCCTTGAATGCACGTGATATACACAATTTGTACATAGTGATCCCCCCTGGGTATTTACACCACTAGCTGTCAAACGTGAATTCATTTGAGGTAGTATCAGCATCATGTGATACCTCTCCATATACTTTGCAATTGTCTACTAAATAGACAACTTCTCTCATGGCCTCATCTAAAGTTGCACACTTTTTCAAGTGTCGGTCCTTCTCGAGGTTCTCGTTCTTGATCCTTCTAAGGTTTCTCTCATGGTGGAAATCTCTTGATATATTGCTTAAATCGTAAGTCAACCTCTCGTACTCTCATTGTCATTCTACTTGAAAGAATGGATTTGAGACACTATATTGTGATTAATTTCTCGTATGGAAAAATCATCCACAAAGTCTTACAATAGTGCTTCTATGTTTCCATAGTATTCCTTTTTCAAAAGCTGGAACTATGCAAGGGTGTTACCTTACACATTTAATCCAAAACCTTCAAACTGAATGTGGAAATTTGTGATGTGTTCAACTCTCAACACCTATTTAAAGACTGTGGAATGTGCATGGGGATCCCTTGATCCGTTATACTTTGATGCCATGCATTTTACGACTTGAGTTGGATACATGGGCCTCGGCTTAGTGACATACCTCATCACTCTCGGAGCTCCTACAAATTCCTCATGTGCTATAGGTGTTGGTGTTGTAGGTATAACTCTTGGTACTTCTCTCACAGTCACATTTGGCACTACTCACTCGGTAGGGTGTGGCATGGATGACCTTGTAATGTCCATAAAGCCACCTCTCATATGCTTTAGTTCTGACAAGTAACTTCCTATCACCCTAAGATCTGGGACTCTTGCCGAAGTGTATCATGTATGTGTTCTCTACATGTGGTGGAATCTTTGTGACATGTGATGGAATCTTTGTGCTTACCTCTCTCTTGACCCTATTTCTATTGGCCACTTGATTCAAGTAAATGACAAAAAATTGTTCTCCCCAATAGGAAAGCTTTTCCATGCCTGCGACATATGCCTATATGTACTCATGCCCATTATTATATACCAAAATAGGTAATTTGTTTGTTTCAAAATGATAGATATACATGTACATTGTCTGTTCATAAGCTCCACTAGGTTCACATCTTCCGTGATGTAATAGTTTTCACCTTCTTTGGTCATCGGCTTATATAACCCCATACTAGGATTATCAATAAGCACTCTATCAAGCTCTTTAATGGCTATGAATTTAGCTCTTGGGTCATTTTCCAAAGGTGGTCTCTCTATTCTTCCTCAACTCCAGTCATACACATTGCATCTACTAGATTCGAATTTTATATCCTAAGATAGGCAATCCCTCTCTTGTCGATGTAACGGCCTCCATTATCGACAACTTCTACTAGTTCACAGAACTCAAGGTTTCCCAAGTCGTCACGAACATAGCATCTGTTATGTGTATCCACATAAATTTTGGCTCCTCTACCATTAGTGTAACTGTATCATAAAAGCATGGTCGACCTCACTTCTAGTTTTGTAGAGGTACCAACCATGACAACTCATACTTGATGCTCTCTCAGTCACAAGGATAGGAAATGCTTGTTCGGATGAAGTATGTGAGACTACCTCTTCCTAAACGATTGATAAATGATCTAAGTCAACCTTATTGACACTCTCTTCAGTAGATACATGACTCACTTGATCTTTTGGTGTTCTTTCACTTTGTAAACGAAAGATAAAGCAGGACTAATTGAACCTTAGAAAGTGATGAGTTGTGAAAAGGTGTTTAAATGAAATATTTTGCATAAATCCATGAAGCGTTGAATCGATATAGTAATTGATTCCCTGATAATGACGAATGGTGTCTTATGCCGCAGAACTATGTATTCTTTGTGTATTGGGTTATGAGAGAGCAGGTATGTGATTCATTATGAGAGAGATTGTGAGTATGATGTATGCAATGTTCAACAATTCATTATTCAGAGTATGTGTTGTTTAGGATAATTTGAATGAGCAGTTATGGTAGCTATTGGGTTTTGGGTGTTCATGTGTCTGACGTTTGTGTTATAATACACTTTGGCGATCCTATGGGTTCTAATCTTGATGCCAATTAGAAATTGGGGAGATGTGTGTGATGAATTTGTGTTTGTAAATCCGACAAAGATAAAGAAGCAAGTACATCGTGAATGTATTTCACCAGGCACAAGAATCAGTTTGAATGAGAAGCAAATGCTCTTGGGAATTCTAGTTGAGAAGCAGAAGAAAGTTTTGCAATTTTAGCAATTTTAGCATGAGGATCCTGGAGAAATGTCAGAATCAAATTCACAATATGAGAAAACATTTGAAGAGGGAGAAGAACAGGAAGTGACTCCAACATCCCTGACTCAAACAACCGAGGAATTAACTCCACCAATCTAGGATGCAATCGAGAATGCCATAGCTGCTCAGGAGCATAATGTGGTAAGTCCTTTATCTCCTCAAGCTGTGTTGAGTACATTGTTCATTTTAAAGGGAAAGAGAAGATTGCAGTTTAACCCTTCAAGTGTAAGGCATAGAAGAGTAGTAACAATGCAAGGCAGCCTAGCCCAACAAACCACCAACCCTACGGTTAAGGTAGCCAGGTACAAAGGGATACCCAAAGAGGACCCTGACTGCCATGTGGCTCGGTTCCACACCTAGTGGATATGAAGGGATGTACAGGGATGCATGAAAGTTAGCTCAATTTGTTGCTACCTTAGAGGGAAAGGCTATGAAGTGGTATATCCAATATGGTGTAGCCCACTTTTCAAACTCTGATGCCCTTAAGGATGCCTTTTTGGCTAGATTCAGAAGGGAGAAAACCCCTAATGATGTTTTAGAAAGTTGAAAATGATAAAATAGGGGGAAATGTTAGTAGAAGATTTTGCCCACCAGTTTAGAAGCATGATAGCAAGACTAGTTGGAGCAGATAGACCTGCATGGTAGACTTTGGCTAGGTATTTCCTAAAAGGCCTCAAATCAAAGATTAAGGCAGTCATGGCTGATGTGGATCTGGCGAATGGGCTACAAACCTTAGTAACAGCATCAATCAAGGTGGAAAAGAGACTAGGCTTAACAAGGAGGGAGAAAGAGATCGTTATGATTCAAAGTCAGAGAGTAGTTCTCAATCAGATTCAAAATCAAATTCTGATGCCCTTAAGGATGCCTTTTTGGCTAGATTCAGAAGGGAGAAAACCCCTAATGATGTTTTAGAAAGTTGAAAATGATAAAATAGGGGGAAATGTTAGTAGAAGATTTTGCCCACCAGTTTAGAAGCCTGATAGCAAGACTAGTTGGAGCAGATAGACCTGCATGGTAGACTTTGGCTAGGTATTTCCTAAAAGGCCTCAAATCAAAGATTAAGGCAGTCATGGCTGATGTGGATCTGGCGAATGGGCTACAAACCTTAGTAACAGCATCAATCAAGGTGGAAAAGAGACTAGGCTTAACAAGGAGGGAGAAAGAGATCGTTATGATTCAAAGTCAGAGAGTAGTTCTCAATCAGATTCAAAATCAAATTCTGATGCCCTTAAGGATGCCTTTTTGGCTAGATTCAGAAGGGAGAAAACTCCTAATGATGTTTTAGAAAGTTGAAAATGATAAAATAGGGGGAAATGTTAGTAGAAGATTTTGCCCACCAGTTTAGAAGCCTGATAGCAAGACTAGTTGGAGCAGATAGACCTGCATGGTAGACTTTGGCTAGGTATTTCCTAAAAGGCCTCAAATCAAAGATTAAGGCAGTCATGGCTGATGTGGATCTGGCGAATGGGCTACAAACCTTAGTAACAGCATCAATCAAGGTGGAAAAGAGACTAGGCTTAACAAGGAGGGAGAAAGAGATCGTTATGATTCAAAGTCAGAGAGTAGTTCTCAATCAGATTCAAAATCAAATTCTGATGCCCTTAAGGATGCCTTTTTGGCTAGATTCAGAAGGGAGAAAACCCCTAATGATGTTTTAGAAAGTTGAAAATGATAAAATAGGGGGAAATGTTAGTAGAAGATTTTGCCCACCAGTTTAGAAGCCTGATAGCAAGACTAGTTGGAGCAGATAGACCTGCATGGTAGACTTTGGCTAGGTATTTCCTAAAAGGCCTCAAATCAAAGATTAAGGCAGTCATGGCTGATGTGGATCTGGCGAATGGGCTACAAACCTTAGTAACAGCATCAATCAAGGTGGAAAAGAGACTAGGCTTAACAAGGAGGGAGAAAGAGATCGTTATGATTCAAAGTCAGAGAGTAGTTCTCAATCAGATTCAAAATCAAATTCAGACTCAGGTTCAGAATCTAATATTGGAAGAAAGAAGAATAGAAGACACGGTTCACCGTCCTCAAAAAAAGCAAGAGAAGGAAAAGTCCAAGAAGGAAAAGGGAGTCAAAGAGGGGCAGTTTTTGTTAAAACAACCTAAGGCCTTAGGTTATCTTCCCATTAAACCCAAAGACAACCCCTTCTATGATATTTGTGAAAGGAAAAAATTAAGGTTTTTTCTTGTCTATTAATTTTTTATCTGATTCTCACTCCAACTTTTCTACACGCTTACAACACAGCTTCATGAATGCACTCATGCACAAATTCCAATTTTACATATTTTTTATGGTCTCTAGCAGGTCCTTAACCAATTTTCAGTCACTTTTTTACTAGGAGTTAGTGCACAAAATCCCAACTTCAACTTTGACTTGAGATGTGTAATCCTTACCTCAAGGTCTCCCACTGATCCAAATCTTGATCAAAATTTCTCCCTCCAATTGGTAGTCAAGAAAAATCACGTTTTTTTTTTCCTTGCTCCTACCTTTGGCAACTTTTTGTAGTCTTTTGCAACTCCCAAGTGTTTTACCCTCTTTAAAAAGTTCACTCACCAAGTTTCACAATGTTTGAACAATTGGTTTGACTTTAAGTTTTAACTACAATTTTAGAATTTTTCTCCGTTCGAGACCTAGGATTTGACCTCACACTCAAACTATATGTCCAGATACGGAGAGCTTCATCAAATCATAAAGGGGGAAGGGTCTGTGTACCCTTTTTGTTGACTCTAGGTTCCACAAGGAGGCCACTCATTGTGTGCGCCTTGATTAAATCTCGACAATCTTTTATCTTTTTCTAGGTAATTTGTCATTGATGGTGCGATGGGTTTGAAATTGTAAGTTTGACATTGATTTTTATGTTTGTTGGCGTGCTTAGTTTAAAGTAGTGGTTGTGGAATTTCACTCATAACTTTTAGTTACTCTACATTAAACAAGGTAGCGTTAAATTTAAACATCGGTCTCAATGGAGGTCAACTAAGTGTTGATGGGTAGCATTAAGGGGAATATAGCAATCTCTCTCTCTCTCTCTCTCTCTCTCTCTCTCTCACACACACACACACACACACACACACACACACACACACACACTCTATAGAGCTCATGTTGGATGGCTTGGCTCCTGTATTATTTATCATCATCTACCCCTATTTCCCTTATCCCCCATTTCCACCGATGATGGGTCCCAAGTATTGTACCAATGCCTTCTATGTCAAACTCTTTCTCTATTTCTTTATAGCTTGCAGATGGCCATGCTTCTTTATTCCTTCTCATCTATGGCCCACAACTAACTTTTGCCCATAGATTATACCTCATTATGTATTGATCCTATTGTGTCACATTCTTTCAAATTCTGAATCCTGATTACTACCATGAATATTTGTCTTGGGCATTTTGGCATGCCTCTAGCCTAGAAGCCCTTCGTCTTTACCGCTAGGCCAACTCCCCTTGATGGAAGGTGATGCTTCTCATGAGGTTTAAGTACACAAGCAAAACTTTGGCCAAGACTCTTAAATTTGTTGTGGTTAGGCCAGGCGACGCTAGAGTTGATGTAGTGAAGCTCTTTGAATTGGTGAGGATAAGGCTGAAAATGAGCAGCATGCTCGTCATGATTCAACCCTTGCAACATGCAGGTGTCGGTGTGGGTGCATTCCTGTAAAACTAGTTGATACAAAGCATCAAATTGCCCAAAAATAAAACAAAAAGAAGCATCACCTGATCATCTATCATGGGACATATATAGTAACACTGTTACTATAGACTGGCTCTAGCTTCATCAGCCTTCCCTTCAGATTATTATGTTAGTACAGTTTTTTGTTTGCTAATTTCAGATTCCTTCAATCAAAAACTTATAATATGGAGTTGCCTTCTTTGATTATGTCTTGATTCTCAAGGATACTGTTTGAAAGCTTTGGCATTTTGCAATATTTTTGGTCTAAGGGTTCATGTGGCCCATTGCAGGATGTCATCCGTGGCGACGCAAAGCATCACATGAACTTCAATGAAACAAGTTGTTTAATCACGAGACTTGCCTCTAATCAAATATAATGAAAGAAAATACAATGACTGTCTGTATAAAAGGAAAACATTATAATTATACTTGGTGTGAACACCACAATGCGCATACTCCATGTGAACTTCCAAAAAGAACAAGTGACAAAATCACGAGCTCTGCCTAACGGACAAAAGATGAGCAATAAAGAAAAAATAGAGTTGAATTTTTTCTTTAATTACTTGCCCTATGATCACATTTAACAAGGCATCCAGGGGACGAATAGCACTGCCGGAGGAGAGGAGAATTAGTTTGTGAATGGAGTATGCACTTATTTTCTGTTTTTAAAGTCGGTTTCGCCATCGTATCTACCTCGTGCAAAGAACTTTTCTGCTGTATTTGTGCACATCAAGTGTACAATGACCTCCCAATTACCATCATTCAAGCATCAAGTCAAAAGCATAGTCTATGGCATGTGTGTTACACTGCCCAATAGGTCACAATTTTCCACTCTCTTTGTTTTGGTCATTGCACACTCTCTCTCTAAGTAAGGAAGGTTCTTCCGCTAAGTAAAAGGAACCTTGAGCACTCACTGATCACTCATCCTGAGCCATACACCATCATTCACTTTGGTTGCACATCTGTTTGGTTGGCTCCCCACTTTGAAGCTGATGTTTTGACGGCATGGAACCAAAGATGGTGGTGTCTTCTTTGGGAATGTCGGAATCCCATATGCCATGAGCATGGCCATATTTCATGTGAACTTCTCTAATGAGTGAATAGGTGTGTCCATAGCAAACCACAAGTCACCACCCCCTCTAGAGTGCGCGACCGCCGAATGATGGCTGGAATAAATGGATCTCCCAAGGATCGCACGCTCGTAGATGATTGAGCCGATGTCAAAGATACCGTGTACTGCAGCAGTCACAGAGAGACCGCGTGGACCGCCATTGGATGGTGTCCTGGCAAGAGGTAACTTCATCCTCTGTGAAAAACACAAGCCACGTGGCTGCTGTCCACCCAAAAATGTAATTGCAAGGTGATGAAAACGCTGATGTCCCGTGATTTTCAACGTGCTTGTACACTCTCAACAAGGTCCATGGTGGGAAACGAATAGGATCAGGCCCAGCAAAGCACCGGATGCTAAGCCGGGTAGGAGGCAAGATCCATCGTAGGCTAAGGCTGACGCTGCCCCCCTCTGCTGAAAACACTGCTGAATCAGCCTTGACAACGCTGATTTGCACAAAAAACGTAAATCTGGCTGAAAAACGCAGGTGGAGCAGAGGGTTTTTTCAGCGAGGAAAGAGCCTGAGAAGGCCAGAGCTAGGTGAAAAACCAGCAGGTCTACAGGTTCTTGCAAAAACGCAAGTTGAGAAGGTTTCTTTGCAATGAAAAGTTCCATTTTTCGTTGCTTGACTGGCTGATACTAGGGCCCAAAATTGGCGCCCCTTTCAGTGTTACTTTATACTTTAAGAGGGTAAATTACAAAGAAGAGTCCTAGGAATTCTTTACCTGCATCCAACTAGATACCACTTGTTCTGGCAAAATTGCGGCAAAATAGCAACCCCGAAACCAATTCCCCTGCTGGAACTCACTTCCACTGACATAAACCGTCTAATTTTTGCCCAAAAACAGTAAATTCAGCATGCTGTATTTACTTGGTTTTGCCCTGTTTTCAGCCCTAAACAGTCCCTAAACTGTCCTCTAACAGTGGGACACTGTTTCCAATGGCTGGCATCCATATGGCTGAAAAAAAGTCCAATTTCAGCGCATAACCAACACTGAAAACGCACATGTACGGTGAGGTTATCATCCTCACTGGTGCTTGCTTTTGGAGCAGCAATTAGCTACTCCTATTCATGCTCAGAGAGGCTCTTGCCTCAACAAAAACACATAATGAACACACAGCTGTACATGAGTCAAATGAAGAGCCCTCTTGTGGGCCATCACATTACTGCACGTAGGGAAGAGAGAGAGCAGTGTGAGATGTGCAAGACATGACTTCTTACACCACACTGTACATGAGAGGGATTGCTTCCAATCAATAGCTCTTAACCTGTGACAGCTTGCAAAATGAGACCTCCCAACTACAAATCGAGCGCTACCTTCTTGCACCAGAGAGTGCCACTTGGCACATTTACAGGCAATTTCCCGTTTTAGGGTTGCCACTTAAAAATCTCCCAATTGGTTGCCAGTTGACTTTGTAGTAGAGTTCTAAAATGTTCCCCTTGTCATTCCATAGGTAATGACGCGAACAGATTTCATGGTCCAAAATAGCAATTCCCTAAATTTTAGGGGATGCTTCCGTTGGACTCCCACTGGTCATCTGACCATCTATCCCCACTGGGACCGCATCCAAAAATGCAATGTGGCCCAGCTATCGGGTACTTTACTTTGGTGACCATACCTTAGCATTGTACCTTTATTGAGTTCACTTCCTAGTATCCACCAACTTGCTAAGTGCGACGGGGGGACCTACATGATCTTGAACCAAGCCTAGACATCCTCTTACTATACGAATTCCAATGCCGACTAACTTCCTGTATGCAAGTGAAACTACCGTTCACATTGGCCATACAATGTCCGACCATTTGCAACTTCAAAAGGAGGGTCTCAAAAATAAAACAAAAATCATTGGAAAGAAACTAACAACTAAAGTTAGCATTTGCCACGTCCTCGTGACATACCCCCCTCAAACGTCGTCGATTGCATACCATAAATACACACCACTGATGACCTTGTGTTATTAGCACTCTTTTATCATCGCATGGATCCGCAAGTAAGGTCGTAAGACATAGATACAAATGACTTAATGAGACCTTCATACTTTTGTCATTTCCATCTATTACACTGAATCCATATGTACATTTGGTGTGCTAGCTCTATCATTACCCCTCCTTTGCACACGTTGGGTTAGAGCATAAATAGGTTGTAGCCCAAAGGCTTCAAGGTAAAGCTGCAATATATTTGGTGGTTCTGACAGTTCGTGCCTTTTGCCTGTCAAACTTGACCTTTTGGAAAATCACACATACTCGCACAAAGTCATCCACATCTCTCCTCAAGGTAGGCCAATAGAAGAATGTCTCTACCGCTTTAACTGTCGCATCAATACCACGATGCCTTGCATACGGTGAGACGTGACTCTCTTCCATGACCTTATGTCGCAATGGCTTAGTGACACAAAGTCTGCCATGCATCATCATAAAATCATCTCTGAGGAGGTAGTGCTCATGATGTTTCCTCTCTTGCAACTATTGAAAGATCTTGCAAAATCTTCATCAGTAACATATTGTTCCTTCATGTCATCAACAACAACATTCTTCTTACCTTCCACATGCATAATTTGGAAGTGAAACATAGAAAGAATATTTGTCCATCGCATATGCTTTTCGGATAGCTTTGACTGTGTCAAGAAGTATCGCAAGGTCTGATGGTCTGTTTGGACAACAAAATCAGCACCTAAGAGGTAGTGCTTCCAACTAGAAAGCGCATGAATCACGACCAAGAGCTCTTTCTCATAGACTTGCATAGTCCTCTCTGGCCCTTGCAAAATTTGGCTTTCATAAGCTACTACCCGTCCATCTTGCATTAGCACTGCTCCGGTGCTACTGCCACATGCATCACACTGGACCACAAATGACTTCCTGAGATCTGGCAAAACAACTACTGGATCTGAAGTCAACTTTTTGTTTAAGAGACTAAAGCTTAAATCTCTTTTTGGGTCCATCTGAAAGTGACTTCTTTCTTTTGCAAAGCGTGAAGAGGTGATGCTATCTCTGCAAAATTCCTGATAAACCTTCTATAGTTGGAACACAATCCTAAGAAGCTTTTGACATCGTGCACAGTCTTCAAATCTGACCATGTCTTAATAGCTTCGACCTTTGCGGGATCCATTTTGACACCATCCTTTGATACTATGTGGCCAAGAAAGTGGATCTCTTCCAAGAAAAATTCACTTTTCTTACGATTGACAAGTAACCTGTGACTGCGTAGCTCTTTGAAAACAATGGTCAAGTGACGCCTATGCTCCTCTTCATTCTTCGAAAAGACTATCATGTCATCGAAGAATGTCCCAACAAACTATTGATGTGAGCGGAAAATCCGGTCCATCCTTCTGTTGAGCATGGCAGGAGCATTTGTTAGACCAAACGGCATCACTAGAAACTCATAGAGCCCAAATGTCGTTCTAAACGCAGTCTTGTCCACATCCTCTGGCCTTATACGAATCTGATGGTACCCACTCTTAAGGTCTATCTTGCTGAAAATTGCAGCACCTCTAAACGATCAAGAATATCATCAATCCTTGGAATAGGAAACCCATTCTTGATGGTATTCTTATTCAACGCACGATAACCAATACACATGTGCCATGAGCCATCCTTTTTTTGTACTAGGAGCACTGGGGAGCAAAACGGTGAAGAACTAGGCTGGATCAGCCCCTTCTCTAATAACTCCTCAACCTGGCCCATAATCTCTTTCTGTTGCGCCGCGCTAACCCTCTAGGGAGGTCTATTTGGTGGGCTACACCCTGGCACCAAATCTATCCGATGGGGTCTCTTTGGCGGCAATTGCGGCGGTAATGAATCAGAAAAACAGCCACTAAACTTTTGCAAAAATGTTGACCTTTCTTTATCTAACACAGATAAATTTGACTAACAATTATCTAAGACATCACGTGCAAAAATCAAGTACACAGAAGATGATTCTTTATTACAAAAGTGATAGCCGAAATAGATACGATAGGGACAGACTCCCCTTTAAGCTTTACATCCAAAACATGAGTTTTGCCCCTATGCTGAAGGGTGATCGTCTTGCCAAAGGCATCCAGCACGCCATGTACTCTGAACATCCACGGAATTCCAAGTAGCGCATCGCACCCTTCCAATGGCATGATATAAAATTATTTTGTGTCTACATATGACTGAATATGCAGACGCAACTTTCCAATAATGGGAGTAACACACTCTGAGTGGCAAGGAAATGCCAACCCTGTCCCTGCCGTGTACCCCATCTCTTCAGCACTGATGCCCAGCTTTCATAGCTAACTCTGGTGAGATAAAGTTTTCTTTGACACCTGGATCAAAGAAGATGATTGCCGTCTGATCTCTAACTTTACCCCATGCTCTGCATAACTCGCTGGCATCTGTACTGGGCATGTCACCCACCATATCTGGCACCAAACCTGCCGTGGCTTTAGGATTTTTGCCTTTCTGGTCCTCTTTATCATCTGAGTCGGTTGATCTTTTCCTTTGTGGACAATTGGTAGCAAAGTGACCAGGCTGCTCACATATAAAGCATTTGTTTTCAACCATTAGGACCTTCTTTTCCTCGAGCGACTTACGCACAAAAGGCTTCCTTTTCTGTTTCTTTGCTTGCGCTCCAGAAGTCCCAGTTGAGTCCTTATCCTTGTTGGCCTTTTCTGACACCTGTGACACTTCAGGAGCCGTTTTCACAAAGGGCTTCTTCGCTGAATTTTTCTTATGCTACCCTTCTTTTTCGTTGCTCGGAAACCCATTGTCCTCTCCTTCAACAAGGCAAGACCAGTGTTAGCAACTTCCATGAGCTGGGTGAGGGAAGCCACTCTGTCCTTAGAACAGTAGTCCCGAAGCCCTTTAGACAGCCCACAATAGTACTTCTCTATTTGCTCTCTCAATGGCACAAATTTGTAGGAGGTTACTGAGAGTAACACTTTTTAAAACCTCCAATTGTACTCCAGCAAGCTCTTACAAGTAGCCGAAGTAAGTTGGTGCCAATTTGTCATGACGTCAGCTTCAAATTCATTTGACAACCAAGCAGATGCAAACATTTGCTTGAAGTAGACCCATGTGACGGGTGCTTGTCCTTGCATTAGCAATGTCGTCCACCACGTAAGCCCATTGTCTTTCAAGAAAGTGGCAGCTCTACTGACCTTAGAGGCCTCTGTAAAATTCCCTACTACATAAGCTGTATCAAACTGCTGGAGGAAAGTAAGAGCCTTTGCTTTATCCTTGAAGCCGTTGAAAGTGCTAAACTTTACAACTGCACCACCTTCTTTGTAAGCTTTTGGCTTTTCCAGTGTCCCCAAATTGTCATAAGGAACTGTCTGCAACATGGGCACTGTAGTAGGAATTATCGGCACATCTTGGCCATTAACATTTTGCGTCATAGGTGCCGTATCTAGTTGCTGTCCAGAAAAAGCAGCCATGCCAAAATGACCCTGTGGCACCCCAAACTGGCCTTGGTTGCTCTGAAAGCCTTGCTGCATGCCGATGCTACCATACATGGGGTTTGGCATCATGCCTTGCATACCCCCAAACACTGTTCCTCGCATGTACGGCGAGCTTCTAGGCGCATAACCAAAAATACTCTGGAACACAGATCAACCCCCAAAATACCCAGGATGTACCGTGGGTCACGGTGGAAAAACTGGATGCATTGCCTGGTAGCCAGTTCCCTGTCCATTCAAGATAGCATGCACGCTCTAAAAGGTGGCGGGCTGAACTGGCAAAGCCTGTAGAATAGGCGTCCTTACCACCTGTTCAAGAACGGGAGGAACTTGTTTTGGAGCCCCCGACTCCGCAACATGCGAGTGCTCCCTATCCTGTTGGGATGCATGAAATACTTGGGCTTGAGCCTCCAGAGGCTCTGTTCGCGGTGTAGGTTGCCTTGTTTGCTGTGGCACTCGTGGCGCTTGTAAGAACTCCATAAACCTTGGATTCTGCACCAGTTGTGAAAACACATTCACCGCGGCAACTAACTGAGTCCTGAATGCATCATCCTCAAGTTGCCCAGTCATAAAGCCTTGTACTAGAGGAACATTCACATTCGGAAGAGGTACTGACAGGAGTGGCCGTGAACTCTCGTCAACCTCAAACACCATAGAAATTTCATGTCTGTCCTGCGGAGAGGAACCCTCTTCCATAATGCCTTCCCTTTGTCGGCCGTAGTGTAATCCCGTGTTCCTATACTCTGTGTCTTTACCCAAAACAACCGAGGCTCACTTCTAAAGGAAAAAGTGATTCTGTCCGGGCAACGGAACCATGAAACTGGCCCATAGGGCGGTAGACTTTGGCTTTCACCCGAAATTCTTTACTTTAGACACACTGTAAGGTGCAGTGGAAGTGAATGTTGAACTTTGCTCAAGATGAGTGCTCCGAACAGTGCTCAAGGGTTCCTTTTACTTACGAAAGGGAGAGCCTTCCGTTCCTTTAGTGAGAGAGTGCAAATGATCACAAATAAAGTGAAAAGACACTGTGAATGAAGGTGTTGAGACTGAGAGAGAGAGAGAGAGAGAGAGAGAGAGAGAAGAATACGACACCACACTGTTGTCAAACCCTCATCCAAGGGTCTCCCTCTTTATGGCGAGAGAGGTCTATGCTATTGCTGGCACAAATGTGGTACAATGGTCTAGATGCAATGGACTTGCCAACGATGTTGACGACAATGATGATGGCGACGAGACGGGCTGAAATCTGCAAATATGATGAATTCTGACGCTATGTCGACGAGGACGGCGATGGCGACGACGCGACGATGATGCGCTGAAAACACAGATGCTGAAATCTGCGAACAACAGGTTGAAACTAAAAACACTGGTTGATCTGACGTGCAGCGAGGATCTGATGTACGTAGGTGAGATCTGCGAGGTTTGGGGCTAAACTTGCGGAGTCTTAAGTGCTGAAAACAGAAAACGCTGAAGCAAAAGCTGAACTGATGCCGAGAAACTTCAAAAACGCCAGGCTGATCTGGGATCCGCAAAAACGCTAGGCACTCTACTGCAGAAACGCAAAGGCTGATCTGCTGTAGAAAACACTAGCTGGTCTTGATGGCTGAAAACGCTAAGGAACTCTGTCGGTCTTACTGAGAAGGTGCACTACAAGTGTAGGAACATCTACTGCCTCTTGTGCCAGAAAGTGCTAGCGCTAGGTTTCTTTTATAAAGCTTAGCAAATTTGCCCTATCCAATTTCCCAACAAAGCCACTTATTAATAATAAGTGAAAAATGGATAAAATAGGAAAAATGGGTTCTGTGTACTGTAAAATGCTCATGATGGGTGCTGACTGTCATGCTGATGATCATGTTGTGTGTAACCAGAGGAGATGCAACCACTCTAAGTACCTAGACATACATGGTCTACGCACAAGCTCACAAAGGTGCCGGAACACTTCCTAAGCTGACCTGAACCCTGGACCTGAAGTAGCTTGTCCACATGCACATAGGGTTAGATGTGCACGTGACATCCCCTCCTTTTTAAAGTGAGGTATTGGTACTGATCTGCATGGCTTCCTTGTAGGCTGCCAACAATTCGGGATAATCTTTGAAAAACTCTTCATCGACCCACACTACCTCGTGGATTTCTCGATCCTTGAACTTCAAAAAGTATTGTCTGGCTTGCTTCTTTGAACCATGGCGAAACCGATGCAGCAACACTTGCTCCGGCTCCATGACTTCTGTTTCATCGATGATCTCGGGCTCTTCTTCTTCTTAAATGTCCTTGTAGGTGTTCCGTGAAACACTTTCAACCAAGAAACATGGAAAACGTTATGCATTGACCATGAGTTAGGCAATTGTAATTTCATTTTATCTTTTTAATGACAGAAAATGGACCATACATTCTGAAAGACAACTCTTTCCAACTTGCTTAATGAAAGCGCGAAGCACAAGGTACCGGTAGGTGTGCGGCACGATGTAGTGCAGGTTTGGGGCAAGAAGCAAGAGGCAGAGGAAGCGCTAGAGATCGAAGCAGGGAGAGAGAGAGAGGGCTCACGTTTTTGGGGAAAACTCAATAATTGAGTTTTGGATTTTCCCACTTTTATTATAAGTGACTTTAAAAAAATGTGTCCAGGTTCATGTTAACCTGGACAACGTATAAAAATGTACAAAAAGGGGTTATTTAGGCCTTTAACCCAACAACCTCCCACTTAAAGACATAAATGACGCCTTTAAGTTAACCAACTCCCACCAGCTGTATGCAATGCTCATGTTGAGTCTTAGCAAGACTCTTGGTGAGAACGTCTGCAGGGTTATCCTGTGTATGGATCTTAGTCAAGGTGACTAGACCATCCTCCAATACTTGACGTATGAAGTGGTACTGTACATCTATGTGTTTGGTACGCGCATGAAACATGGCATTTTTGGCTAAGTAGACAACACTCTAGCTATCACAACCCAACACGGGTGTATGAGCAGGCATGCCAAGTTCTTTTGCAAGCCTGCCCAACCAAATGGCCTCCTTTGAAGCCTCTGTGGCTGAATATATTCAACCTCAGTACTACTCAATGCCACAATTTTTTGCAACCTAGAACACCAAGAGACTACACCACCAGCAATGGCAAATACATATCCACTAGTAGATTTCCTGGTATCTGTGTCACCTGCCATGTCTGCATCACAATATCCCTGCAACTTTAAGTCACTTTTGCCATAACAAATACACTTTGATTGTGTACCTTTCAAATATCTAAGAATGCATTTGACAGCTTCCCAATGCGCTTTGCAAGGATTCGACAGTATCAACTAACAACTCTCACTGCATAAGCAATGTCGGGACGAGTGGCAACCATAGCATACATAAGAGAACCACAAGCTGATGCATATGAGATTCCCTTCATTGCTTTTAAAGTTTTAATGCCACATCATCCTTTGGGCAATCTGCTTTGCTAAGCTTAGTGTATGGAGGTAAAGGTACTCCAAGAGGCTTAGCATCAGCCATATTAAACCTGTCAAGTACTTTTGCAATGTACCTTCCTTGAGATAAAAACAACAATTTCAACTTTCTATCTCTTTTAATACACATGCCCAAAATATGCTCTGCATCACCCAAATCCTTCATAGCAAATGCTGAATTTAGTTTACATTTCAGAGCATCAAGACTAGTCTTATGTTTCCCGGCAAGCAGCATGTCATCAACATAGAGAACAAGAATGATGGGACTACCATCTTCATCTCTTTTTGTATACAAACAATGATTTGCATGGCTGCGTTTAAAGCCTAGAGATAGCATATAAGTGTCAAACTTCTTATACCACTGTCGTGATAATTGTCTCAAACCATACAGAGCCCTTTTCAGTTTACATACAAGTTCCTCACGTGTAGGAACTACAAATCCTTCAGGTTGTTTCATGTATATGTCCTCTTCAATGTCACCATGCAAAAACGCCGTCTTTACATCCATTTGATTCAATTGCAAATCAAGCACCGCGACTAAAGCAAAAAGGACACATAAAGTCGTAAGCTTTACAACAGGGGAAAAGATTTCTTAAAAATCAAATCCTTCTTTCTGTGCCTATCCTTTTGCAACCAATCTTGCCTTGTACTTGGGTTTTTCACCCACAATCTTAATCTTGTACACCCATTTGTTAGGAAGAGCCTTTCTCCCTTTAGGCAATGGCACAAGATCCCAAGTATCATTTGCATACAAAGATTTCATTTCCTCTTGCATTGCAAGCTCCCACTTACTGCTTGACGTACATGATTTGGTCTCTTTATATGTAAGAGGTTCACCCTCATCTGTCAACATTACATGACCCAAAGAGGGATTAAATCTTTGCGGTTGCCTTCTGAAACAAGTTGACTTGCGTACCCAATGATCTACATTCTCAGGAATGGTTCTACATCATAAGGCAACTCATTTTCAGCTCTATCATGCTGCTAAAAATCATTTTCAGCAAATTCAGGTGGCTGTCCATCCTCATTAGAAGTATCAAAATCATGTCCTACCTCTTGTGGCTCAAGGTTAACCGGCTGATTATCAATTTCAACTTGCGGTAATGCATCATGAGGCTCTTTTTCAACATCAGTGGGTGGCACGAAAGGCTGAAATCTGGCTGTTTTCTTGTCAGCCTCAGATTTTGTAGCATTCTTAAGCAATTTTGCCTCATTGAACACTACATCTCGGCTGCGAATTACCTTTCTAAATTGTGGTAACCACACTCTATATCCCATTTCACCTTCTTCCCCATAACCTAGGAAGACTCCTTTAATGGACTGCATATCAAGCTTTGTTCTCAAGTCATTGCGTACATGAACAAAAGCTTCGCAGCCAAATACTCTCAAATGATCATAAGAGGCAGGTTTGCCAGACCAGAACCTCCTCTAGAATGTCATTTTTCAGTGTACTATTAGGAGAGCGATTGCAAATATGAACTGCAGTTTTCAATGCCTCCCCCCAAAACTCTTGGGAAAGATTAGCGGTGGACAACATGCAACGCACTCTCTCGCATAAAGTACGATTATACCTCTCAACCACACCATTAGAAGAAAGACGGATTATAAGGGGCTGTCAACTCCCTTTTAATCCCATTTTCATCACAAAAACGCGGAAATTCAGCAGATACATACTCTCCTCCGTTATCAGATCTGAGACATTTCAGCTTAGTACTCTTTTGCGTAGTGACAAAAGCATGAAACTTCTTAAAAGCATTAAAAGTCTCACTCTTACTTTTCAACAAATGCACCCATCCTTTCCTAGTACAGTCATCAATGAATGTAACAAAATACAATGCACCACCAAAAGACTTAACAGGCATAGTGCATACATCGGAGTGAATAAGATCAAGAGGATTAGCTTTGCGAGAGACACCAGAGTAATAAGAAGATTTCTTTTGCTTTCCATAAAGACAATCGTTACAAAAATCCAAGTTTTTGCCTTTTACATCAACCCTCTTCAAAGAGGAAAGCACATCAATACCCTTTTGGCTCATATGTCCAAGTCTCTTATGCCACAATTCCGTGTCAAGCAACTTCAGCAATAGCAAGAAACTTACCAGGCAAAGCTTTGCATCGTAAATAGTACGAAGTACCTCTTTTAGACCCTTTTGCAACAAGCATAGAGCCCTTAAGCAACTTCCATGAAACCCCAGCAAAAATGGTCGTATAACCATGTGCATCTAACTGGCCAACAGATAGCAAACTTTTCTTAATGCCTGGTACAAACCTGACATCATTCAACACAAGCTCTTGACCATTGTTAAGAGCCAAACGCATAGTACCCATTCCTTCAATATTACAAGCAAAATTATCACCAAGGTACACCTTGCCATAATTGCATGCAGCATATGTTGCAAAACACTCCAGAGATGGAGTCACATGGAATGAAGCACCAGAATCCACTATCCACGACTAAGATAGGCCATCATTAGCACTAAGTAATGCATCAATGACATCTTTCTTCGAGATAAGCATGTCTTCTGCATTAGTTATCACCAAATCTGGGGTGCATGAAGCCGCAACCAAAATTTCCTCAGCGTCTAACAACTCCTCAATGACCACACTAGAGGATACATTTCATTCTCAGCATCCCTAGAGGAATCACCTGCTGATTTTTCCCCTTCTTCTCATCTTTCTTCTTCTTTTCTTGCGTTTCCTTCTTCCTTTCCTACTCTTTCTTGAAATACCTGCAATCGGGTTTCTTGTGACCCTTTCTGCCACATTGATAACAAGTGACATCCTTATCTTTTGTCTTGCTCTTACTTCTATTGTGAGTCCTGTTGCCCGCATCACGCTTTTGATTTCTACCTCTTGCATTGTAGGCAGAACTACCACCTTCCCCACTAGACTTGCGTCTAATCTCTTCATTGAGAATAGACCCTCTCACACCGTCATACCTGAGGGTGGGACTGTTGCTCAAGAGACAACCAAAGTTTCCCAAGTATCTGGCAGTCATAGAAACAGGGGACGGGGGGACGCAGCCCTTTTATGCGGGGACGGGACGGGGGACGCCGGGATGCAGACGGGGACCCGTTTTTGGGACGTGGAGACATCCCTCACAGGGGAAGGGACCCGGGACGCGGGTCCCCGGTGACCAACACGGATGGGACGCGGGCAAGGGCGGGGCTGCAGCTTTCAAAAGGTTTTTAAGCGCCCACTTTGGGGGGGGGGGGTTCTAATTTCAAACGCACCCTTTTGGGGGGGAATTCAAATTTCAAATTTCCACTTTTGGGGGGCCTTTCAAATTTCAAATTCAAAGTTCAAACCCCCATTTTGGGGGGAGCTCTTTCTACTTAAGAGCACCCACTTCCAAGCCTCAAGGCTCATAGCCTCATAGTATCTACTATCATACCCAAGCCTCAAGGCTCAAGGCCACTTCCTTGAAGACTTGAAGTTCCGCTCTCTCTCTCTCTCTCTCTCTCTCTCTCTCTCTCTCTCTCTCTCTCCCATCAAGCTTTCTCCTACTCCTCTTTCCTTCTCTTCAACCCTTCTCTAATATCTATCATCAATGGCATCTCAAGATGGATTCCAAGCTTCTCTAAGCCCTCCTCCTTCTCCTTCCTCTGGCCCCGCCGCCGCTTCTCAACCCCCTTCCTCCGCCGACTTCACATGGACATGGTGGAGTGAGGTGATTGCTCCCAAGTCCCGTGTTGGAGGTGGAAGCAAGCTGTGGAAGTGCCGCCGTTGTGGCTACGAGCGCAATGGTTCCGTGAGGAATTTGCGCGCCCACTTCCTTCACGAAAAAGGACATCAAGTTCAATTTTGCCCGCAAACCGGCTCGGAAGAGGAGAAGCAAAAGCTCCTAAATCTTGAGAAGACTCTTGCGGATATAAAAGAAGACAAGAAGAATCGTACCAAGCGTCGCACGGTGAATCCGAGGGAGATGGCCACAGCGGCTTTCATCCGAGCATCGGCATCCCCTTCTTCGGCATCATTTTGTGCATCAACCGGCACCGACGGTGACCGCCCACCTCCACTCTCTACCAACCCTTCATCGTCATCTGTCCCTCATTTTCATCCACCCAAGCGGCAAGCAACTCTTGGAGATAGTTGGAAACCGGCCTTGAAAGAGGAGGTAGATGTCGCCGTAGCAAGATTTTTCTACCACGACCATATTGCTTTCAGTGCAGCGCGATAAGCCAAGCTAAGCTTTAATCTTTAGTTTATACAATGTATATCACTCAAGTCTCATTTACACTTCTTTTTTTTTTTGACATAAAAGATCTCCATATTTTAAAGAAATGGCACGGAAGATCGGAGAGTTTGGACCCACATATGTCCCTCCCTCTTCGGAGACCTTGTGCACCACTCTTCTTGACAGGGAGAAAGTCATGGTGGAGGCGGCATGTGCATCCACAAGGGCTTCATGGAAGAAGAATGGGGTATCCCTCATTGTGGATGGGTGGAGTGATACCCGTCGCTGCTCCATTCATGGCATGGTGGCATATTCTCGGGGGGAGATGTATTTCATTGACTCCCATGATGCATCGGGGACCGGGAAGAGTGCGCAAGTACTTGCATCGGAGTGGGCGCTTACCATTGAGAAGGTGGGAAAGCATGATGTCATTGCCATCGTCACCGATGGAGAAAATAGCAATCGTGCCGCCGGAACCATCATTGAATCCCTTTATCCACAAACCACGGTCACATATTGCATGGCTCATTGCCTCAACAATCTTCTCAAAGATATAGGCACCTTGGAATGGATTTCCCCCGTCATTGAGCATGCGAATTCAATGGTGACTTTTGTCAATAATCATCAAAAGGTAACCATTAAGTGTTAACCAATCTTATTTCAATTCGAATCTAATTTCAATATGGAAGGCCAATTCTCGTTTTAAATGTTGAAACTTGATTTTTCTAAATAGGTGAGGGCTGAATTTTCAAAGAGGTCAAAGCTAGCTCTTCTCAAATACTCGGAGACTCGCTTCGCCTACAACTTTATTATGCTCCATCGCTTGAGTTCATGTAGTGGGGCATTGAGGGGACTCTTCATTAGTGATGAGTTCTTGGCAATGCCCGAGTCAAAAAGTGTCAACGGAGTGGCATGCCGAGCACGGGCCGACATGCCGGAATTGTGGGAGGAAGTAAAGACAATCTCCAAAATGGTGAAGCCTATCATCCACCTCTTGCGGGTGTTAGATTTCATGAAGCCTTGCATCGGCAAGATATATGAGGCCATGGACACCATGATTGACTCTCTTGAAAAACTTGTGACCGACCCCGATAGGTATTCACGTCGCACGAGTCACTTTTAAGTTTTCCCTATGCTTTACAAGTTTACTCGCTTGAGTTTTAACTTTGTTTTGAATCTTCATAACATAGGTACGAGGAGATCCAAGAATTGTGTGTGTCAAGGTGGAATGCCTACCATTCTCCTCTTCATGCAGCCGCTTATGTAGTGGATCCACAATTCCAACAAGGGAACCAATGGAAGGACAAAGAGGTGATGAATGGTTGGCAAACCATCCTTGCCCGCCTTGTGCCCGACCCAAAGGAAAGGACCGAGATTCGGAGGCAAATCAATGTCTACAGGAATGGAAAGGGGGAAATTTGTCACATGCCCGATGCACAAGCATCTCGCTTTGAGATGGGGAGTGCTCTTTGGTGGGAGGAGTTTGGGGCGGGATTGGGCGGTTTACAGGATTTGGCTATTCGCATTCTTAGCCAAGCATGCACTACGAGTTGCTTGGAGAAACTTTGGAGTGTGTATGCTCATGTAGCCTCAAAGACGAGGAATCATCTTGATGAACAGAGAGCCAATGATCTCATATATGTCTCATCAAATTTGAAGATGCTTTCCAAGTCAGATCAAAGTGATGATTTCACGGAGTGGGCACTTGCTGAGGATGATCCTATCCCAGAGACACAGATAGATGCAGAGGTGCAGAGGCAGAGATTGAGACAACACCACTTGAGGATGATTTTTTGGATCAAATGGACTATGCAGAGCCAGTTGACATTCGGTTGGCACCATGGGCCAACATGTAGAGTCTAGAGTCTAGACCTCTTGACTCTCGAGTCCTTCCCTTTTTGACTCTCATTTATGCTAAACTCTACTTATCCACTCTTCACTTGTACATCGTTATGTTTTGCCCCTTGGCGAGGATGATTGATGCTTGATCACCACACCAATGGTGTACTGTGTCGCGTACGCCGCACGCCCTTTGTTATATTTTGGTGTTATGTAATATGAATGCAAAAACCACTTTTTCTTTGCAATCTTGTGCTCTAAGTGTTCACTATTGTCTCAGTATTAAATTTGCAAAGAATTAGTGTTTTTTAAAGCGCGTCCCCTGTCGCGTCCCCCGTCCCCTGTTTTGCCACGTCCCCGTCCCCGGGACCCGCCACGTCCCCGGGACCCGTCCCCGTCCCCATGTGACTATGTTGGCAGTGTCATAAGCAAGAAAATAGCTTTCAGCTTATCATGAAATTGATGAAGCCCACTGTCATGTAACTGACTCAACACACATGTAAAAGCACTCAAATGCTCAGAAGCTGACTTCAAGTCATCAAGCTACATATCACCAACTTTCGCATCAAATGCACCTGGTTCACAAGCGTGGTGTTTTCATAATTGGACTTAAGCTTTTGCCGTATTGCATAAGCAGATTCCAAACGCTTGATGTCCGTCAAAATGTCATCATTGATAGCCATTTTGATGTAGACCATAGCCTTCTTATTCAACCTAGCCCACTCTTCGTCAGACAAACCTTGCGGCTTATTCTCTTCCAATGCATCTTCACAATCCTTTAGGAAAAGGATACCTTGCATGAGTTCTTACTAAAGATCGAAGCCTTGACCATCGAACCGTTTGATTTCTATCAAAGTTTTAGTGTCAGTTGCAGAAGAGGAAGAAGCCATTTTAATTCAACCACAAGTGTGTATACAAGAGAGATGCAATAGGCTGAAAATTTCAGCAAATAAGAGCAACCACAAGACTTTGCATACGATAGACCACAATTTCTTTACATGAAACTGTCCAAATCTGAAATTTCAGCTGAAAAGTGAAATTTCAAGCACCTGTACTTAGCTTTTCACTCAATTTGTCGCGACAAACATCAATACATGTGATCCCACAACTTTGGTACACTTGCGTATTGCTGTTTTGACCTGTTATAACCTGTAAATCACTTGTTTTGACCTAAAAACAACCTGTTTTGGGCTGTTTTGGCAGTTTTGATGACCTTTTCAACCCCGGAAGCAAGGGGCTTCGCGATGGAATCGAAGTTGATCGCGGGAGAGCAATATTAACTCGTTGTCCAGCAGACTGCGTAGGGCTGTTTTGAAACCCTAGAGCTCTGATACCAGTTAAAAGCACGAAGCACAAGGTATCGGTAGGTGCGCGTCGCGATGTAGTGCAGGCTTTGGGCAAGAAGCAGGAGGCAGAGTGCAGCAAAGAGGAAGCGCTAGAGATCGAAGCAAGGAGAGAGAGAGAGCTCTGTAACAGACTCGGACACTCCAAGTCAAGAATCAATCGCGACGGCACCAAATAACCACTTCAAAACAATTCACAGATCACAATAGATTTGCACCGGCCCGGCGGAGTTCCGTGCCTAGAGATATTGGCCCCAAAGACTGGCGCCCCTTTTGGTATTTCTTTATGTATTAATCAATCATCAAAGTACAAGAGAGCGATTAGGGTTTCACTCTCAGACTCTGCGTCCAGATGCTTTAAGAAGTGAATGCCCAAACCACTTATTTAAAAGTTACAAGGGATGCCCAAAAGCAGAGCCTCAAAAGCTTCTAAATCAAAAGCTAAAAAAATTCTCTCTCAAACCCTCTATAGGGCTTTTTAAAATAAAGCAAGTTTCATCCTCTCTCTCTCTCATCAAAACAACGTGAAGCAAAAAGCAAGGACTTGCGTCGCTGGGTGCTTTTTTCCCCACCTTCGTGATTTCTAGAAACTGCTGCCACGTGGCATAGCCGCTTGATTTTAGGGTTTCCAACCATTTTAGGGTTTCAGCCAGCAGTTAGGGTTAGGGTTTCCAGAAATTAGGGTTTTTGCAAAATTAGGGTTTCTGGCAGAAATTAGGGCTTGTAGGATTTTTAGGGTTTCTGCTATCGATAGCCACGTCATCACTTTGTGACATACCCCCCTCTTGAAAGCATTGTAATCGACCGCAATTACGCCTGCAAAACGACCAGAAGCCATAAACCATCTTAGCAAATACTGACTGTTAGTACCTACGTATTAGGAACACACATCTAGCACATGTACCAAATCGACAGTCACATCACATGACATCACATGACATTCAACATTCATTCGGATCTTAGATCATGATTTATCGGCAATGTAGCTAGCAATCACATCTAGGTCCGATCGGGACCTGATCGATGTCCGATTGACTAACCCCTATTGCAACCATGTCTGTTCAAGATCAATCAGACGAAAATGCTGCAGTCATTTCGTCTATCAGTTCCTGCACTCAGAAGAAGTCAAGAACAAATCAGTATCATTATCAGGAATTCCATTGCATAAAGTCATCGAGCAGAATACTGTCAGCTGTCAGTATCCCTGAAGCTCAAAGAGACATCAGTGACTTTAGTATCAAAATCAAGGTATCTGTTGACAAAGAAGCGGAGTGACTCCCCTCTTGTGCATCCCACTGCACCAGATCTCCGGCCAAATTCTGGGTTCCGTTTGGAATAGACTATGCTAAACCAAAAGCATCGAGGTAAAGTTTCACAATCTGAGGAGTATCTGCTAGGTCCTCCTCCTCCATCCACTTCGCATCTAATGCAAGATAGTTTTTGAACTTAACCAAGAACCGCCTTCGGACTTTACCTTTATTCTTCGTATCCTTATGTGTCAAAATCTGTTCAGGAACAAGGATCTCCTCGTTTTCTTCCACTTCGGGTTGCTCATCAGGCTCCCCATCATCAGGTACATCACCGTTAAAAGGTTTCAAGAGACTCACATGGAATGCATTGTGAATCCTCCAAGTATCTGGCAATTTCAATCGAAAGGATACATCATTTATCTTTTCAGATACTAAGCTTTGGAAAAGGCCTCTCCTTTCCCCTTTTTTTTTCTTGGGCGTGCCTTCTCAAAACATAAGAGCATCCAATCATCCTCCTTCGATTTCAAATCGCGACGATGGCGATCCGCTCCCTTTTTGTGTCGTTCTTGAGACTTCTGCAAAGTCTTGCGAACCTTGGCAAAAGCCGTATCCAAATTTTGCGAATATTCATCCGCTTCAAATATCTAATCTTTCGTGCTCAGGAAGAATGGAACCTTCGCAGCACTTTCAACAATCTCACATGGCGTCTTCCCCGTCGAAGAGTGTATCGTGTTATTGTAGGCAAATTCCACCAAAGGTAAGTTCTTTTCCCATTGAGTCTTCTGATCCGAGATACAAGACTTCAATAAATCTAAAATCACTAAATTGGCAATCTCAGATTGCCCGTCAGTCTGCAAGTGGAACGATGACGATAACTGCAACCGCGTGCCAATGTTCTCCCAAATTGCCTTCCAAAACAAACTCATAAATCTGGGGTCTCTATCGGAGACAATCGTCTCAGGCATGCCATGTAATCTGAAGATCTGGGCCACAAACAGTCTCGCTAAGTGATCCGGCTTGACTGTTTTCTTCACTGAAATGAAATGAGTCTGTTTGCTAAATTTGTCAATAACAGTCCAGATACCATCGTGACCACTTTGTGTTCTCGGGAGATCAAAAATGAAATCCATCACAATACTTTCCCAAGGGCGGGTGGGTATGGGTAAAGGCTGTAATAATCCCTGTGCCTTATGCCTGTCAAACTTGACCTTCTGGCATACTAAGCAACTACGCACAAACTCTTCCACATCCTTTTTGAGTCTCGGCCAAAAGAAGTATCTCTCTACCATCTTCATGGTGGTAGCAATGCCACGGTCACCCGTAAAAGGTGGACAGTGGCATTCAGTCATAACCTTTTCCCTCAACGGCTGTGTAACGCACAACATAGTCTTTCTCATCAAGTAGCCTTCCCGAAGGGAGTATCCAGCTACTGTCTCCCCATCCCGTATCCGTGTGAAAATATCTGCAATATCTATATCTATGGCATATTGATCGACCATATCCTCGAAGCTCCTATGATGTATCGCGGAAATAGCCAGAACCAACGGCTTCCGAGACAAAGCATCTGCCACCACATTCTTCTGTCCTTGCACATGGACAATCTGGAAGTGAAATTGTGACAAGATGTTCGCCCACCACATCTGCTTTTCCGAAAGCTGCTTCTGAGACAAGAAGTAGCGCAAGCTTTGGTGGTCTGTAAAGACCGTAAAATCTGCTCCGAGTAGGTAATGTCGCCACTGAGTAAGAGCATGGATCGCTGCCAAAAGCTCTTTCTCATATATCTGTGCTGTCATCTCCGGCCTAGAGAACAATCGGCTCTCATAAGCAATGACATGGCCTTCTTGCATCAAGACCGCACCCAGACTACGACCACAAGCATCACAATATACTTCAAATGACCTTTGCAAGTCCGGCAAAGTCAAAATTGATCCCGTAGTCAATTTCTCTTTCAATGTCTGAAAGGCAGTCACCTCTGCGGATCCCCATGAGAAAGGGACTCCTTTCTGTATCAAGATATGCAAAGGGGAAGCAACCTCTGCAATCTTTCCTATGAGCCGCCTGTAGTACGAACACAGTCCCAAGAAGCTTCCAACTTCATGGACATTCTTCAAATCAGGCCAATCACGTATAGTCTCTATCTTGGCCGAATCCACTTGCACTCCTGCTGCTGAGACAAAGTGTCCCAAAAAAAAGTGTATCTGTGAAGCAGATGATCTCTGTGTTCTGCCTCATTCTTGGAGAAAACAATGATATCGTCAAAGAAAGTGCCAAGAAATAGCATGTACTCTCGAAAAATCCAGTCCATCATCCGGTTAAATGTCGCAGGAGCATTGGTTAAGCCAAAAGGCATCACCAAAAACTCAAATAATCCAAAAAGTAGTCCGGAAGGCTGTCTTGTAGACGTCTCCCATCGCGATTCGGATCTGATGATATCCACTCTTCAAATCAATCCTGCTAAAGCACGAGGATCCCTGTAACCTGTCGAGTATATCATCAATCCTAGGAATCGGAAATCTGTTCTTGATGGTGATTTCGTTGAGAGCTCTATAATCGATGCACATTCTCCAAGATCCGTCTTTCTTCAAATCCAACAACAGTGAAGAGCAATACGGTGAAGTACTAGGCTAGACAAGACCCTTTTCAAAGAGGTGTTTCACTTGGTTCATAATCTTTTCAGTCTGTACTCGGCTCACACGGTAAGGTGGCCAGTTCGGTGACGTGCTTTCAGGTATCAGTTCAATGGTCTGATCTTCAAGCCCTCTAAAAAGCAATCGGCATGAGTGTGGAGAAAAATCTTGGCGTTCTTTTTATCAGGTCAAAACATATTCAACCTTTATCCATCGTTCAGTTCTCTTCCAAAAGAATGAGTAAAGAAACTGAAGTTCATCAAGTACAATCTCTGAGCCCTTCATTCATCGAAGTCGCTTTCTCGCCCCGGTAGTCAACCACGGCGTAGTTCTTGTGGTACCAAGGGATTCCGAGTAGAACGTCACTCGCATGCCTTGAACACCCCTGTCATTTGCAAACGAAGTTTGCCAATGCTCGGTGTAATGGCAACATCCAATCCGGGTGCCAGTCGAACTACCTCCGCCTGTGGCGTCAGTCTGTCGAGCGTAATTCTAAATCGAACCGCCAACTCCAAGTGAAAAGAAGTTGGCCTTGGTTCCTTCAAAAGAGCTTCTTGATCCTTCACTTTGCCCCAAAGAGTGGCAAAGTTTGTACTTTCATTCATTTGATTCGGTGCAAGTCCCACGCCATGTGGTACTAATTCTGCTTTTCTATCTGCCTTTTCTGCCACGTTCCTCAGCTGCTCTCGAACTCTCACGCCTGTCGTCGTCCTTATCATTCTGTTCTCTCTGTGCCTTTTTAGGGCACTTCGCGGAGATATGTCCATGTTCCCCGCATCCAAAGCACTTCCCCTCTCTGATGAAGCGAGCTCTCTCCTCAGGAGTAAGCTTGGGTCGTGCACATTCTCCAAGATCCGTCTTTCTTCAAATCCAACAACAGTGGAGAGCAATACGGTGAAGTACTAGGCTAGACAAGACCATTTTCAAAGAGGTGTGTCACTTGGTTCATAATCTTTTCAGTCTGTAGTTGGCTCACACGGTAAGGTGGCCGGTTCGCTGACGTGCTTCCAGGTATAAGTTCAATGGTATGATCTTCAGGCCCTCTAAAAAGCAATCGGCATGAGTGTGGAGAAAAATCTTGGCGTTCTTTTTATCAGGTCAAAACATATTCAACCTTTATCCATCGTTCAGTTCTCTTCCAAAAGAATGAGTAAAGAAACTGAAGTTCATCAAGTACAATCTCTGAGCCCTTCATTCATCAAAGTCGCTTTCTCGGCCCGGTAGTCAACCACGGCGTAGTTCTTGTGGTACCAAGGGATTCCGAGTAGAACGTCACTCGCGTGCCCTGAACACCCCTATCATTTGCAAACGAAGTTTGCCAATGCTCGGTGTAATGGCAACATCCCATCCGGGTGCCAGTTGAACTACCTCCGCCTGTGGCATCAATCTGTCGGGCGTAATTCTAAATCGAGCCGCCAATTCCAAGTGAAAAGAAGTTGGCCTTGGCTCCTTCAAAAGAGCTTCTTGATCCTTCACTTTGCCCCAAAAAGCAGCAAAGTTTGTACTTTCATTCATTTGATTCGATGCAAGTCCCACGCCATGTGGTACTAATTCTGCTTTTCTATCTGCCTTTTCTGCCACGTTCCTCAACTGCTCTCGAACTCTCAGGCCTGTCGTCGTCCTTATCATTCTGTCCTTTCTGTGCCTTTTTAGGGCACTTCGCGGAGATATGTCCATGTTCCCCGCATCCAAAGCACTTCCCCTCTCTGATGAAGAGAGCTCTCTCCTCAAGAGTAAGCTTGGGTCGTGCATCCTTTTTCTCTTGGTTGCTCTTTTTCTTTCTACTTTCATTCCCAGAAGTCTGTTCGGCTCGTTGTGTCATGTTCTTATCTGTGGGGTAGGTCAGACTGCCAGAGTGAATGGCAAAGCCCCGCTTCGCATGACTCATCAATCCCTGAATAGAAGCCGACTTCTGCTCCAAGCAATGATCTCGGATCTCTGTAGGTAGACCCAAGGTGAACCGCTCAATCTGTTCTCTGAACGAGATCTTCTTGAATGAAGAGGCGGGTAGAAAAGAGCTCCAGAATCTCTCACAATAAGCATTGATTGTATCTTTCTTGGTCATCCGAAGATGGTTCCAAGCAGCTCGTATATCTCGTTCATACTCTTGCGTCAACCAAGAAGAAATAAAAAGCTTCTTAAATTTCAACCATTTAACTGGCGCAGTCTTGTTTAAGAGAAGAGTGGACCACCAAGTGCGAGCATTCCCCTTAAAGCAAGAGGCAGCTCTCCGAATCTTGGAGTGCTCTGAGTAGCGTCCTCCCGCGAAAGCGATGTCAAATTGTTGTATGAAAGACAAAGCCTTCGAAGCATCTGAGTATCCTGAAAAAGTGTCAGATTTAATTGACTGTCCACCTTCCTTAAACTCTTGGACTTTCTTGCTTTTATCTTCCAGAAAGTCATATTGGTTGACTTTATAAACATTCTTCTTGTTCGCATAAAAGTTTCCGTCATCGGAATCTGAGTTGTCTGTCGACGAGTCCTCCGTAGACCTGTCAGTCTCTAAGCGAGATTAAGCCTTCTTTGCCTTTTTCTTGCCCTTTCTAAAGCTTTGTTTCTTGCTTCGCTTTTTACCTTTTCTGTCTTCTTCGCTCGAATCTGAAGAGCTAGAAGAACTGTCAGAAGAAGAAGAAGAAGAAGAAGAATTGGGTACTCCTTCAAATCGAACACGCTTCTTCTGTTTCTTTGACTTGTCAAATGTCGACTGACGACCCAAATAACCCGGGAAGTCAGTGCTTTTCTTCTGCTTTTTGCCGTGCTTTTTGGTCCTCTTCTTTGCGTCAAAAAGCTGGGCAATCCGTGCATCAACCACCTCTTCTAGTTCCTTCTCTGAATATTGCTTGTGTTCAGAAGGTTTCTTGAGAGCGGGTTTCGGGGGTGGTGGAGTGGTTTTCTGCCACTGCTCATGCACTTCTTGAAAAGAAGTCTCGCTCATATATTTTGCAAATTCTGGGTCCTCCGCAAAATCAAGGTTGTAAGGTACATAGTATTCGGTACGTGTTCGGTACATACTGTACGTTGTACCGTATGGATTGGGCCATAAGGTACGTAAAATTCGTAGTATATTTTTTAAAAGCTAAAAATACAAAGAATTTCAAATTTATATACAACCTATCTAGTTTAAAAACACTGCATAATACTTAAAAATAGCCACAACTTTCAAAAAACACTTAAAATCACCCCACAAGTTAAGTAACTGCTAGATAACTCCGCAACACAATTAACGCACACTTCAAAGTTGAATACAAAACTTACAATCTTTCACGAGGTCGGGACTCTAGAGTGCCTCCTTGCAGACTCCAAACACAAAGGGAGGGAGGGAGGGAGAACCTTATCGGTGGCGGCAAATCCTTCCTTAGTCTCTGTGCAGACACTGTGCAGAGACTCTGTTCTACTCTCTGATTCTCTGTTGTGATAATAACCAGTATAGGATAGGTGGACTTATTAAAGGCCTCGCCCACCTAATCCGACCACGGGGAATAGGCACCGTCGGCGTTTTTTTTTTTTTTTTCTTTTAAATGTACGGAATCGTACGAATACCGTACGGTACGGAACCATACCGTACGTACGTACGGAAACAACCTTGCGCAAAATTGAGCATCATCTTCGTTGCATCGCTGATCAATTGACGATGCTCCATCTCTTGTCCCTCTGCCTGAGTAGGCAGAGGCGGGCCATACTCTCTGCCTGAATCTTCATTGTGATCCCAGCCCGCATCTCCAGATGCAGAGGGAGTCGATTGATCCTTGCATGAAGCCATAGGTGCCGCGGAATTAGGGTTTTTGACAGAAATTAGGGTTTCTGTTGTCGGTAGCCACGTCATCACTTTGTGACAGGCTCACGTTTTTGGGAAAAACTCAATAATTGAGTTTTGGGTTTTCCCACTTTTATTATAAGTGACTTTAAAAGAATGTGTCCAAACGAAGTATAAAAATGTACAAAAAAGGGGTTATTTAGGCCTTTAACCCAACACTTAAGACGTTGCTTCATGATTCTTAAATAGACCCAATACCCTTCCTTGATCGAAACATCCTGACGATGCTTGTTAGCCTATCATGAGTAAGACTCCTGAGCTTTGCTTAGCCGAAGCTTTACACTCTCAGAACTCTCATCCAACGACCGACTTTCAGCATTGGCATCACGCATTTGACTGATCGAGCAAGTCAAAAGTCACCCGAATGGACGGCCAAAAGCTACCTCATACAGAGTTCGACGAATGGCAAAGGAAAAAGCCATTCAAAATAGCCTGAAACAATGGGAGAGAGAGCTCCCAATGAGACTGCTGATCATGCACATATGACTTTAAAACATCAAAAGCCAACTGATTGAAAATCTCTGTTTGACCATCTGACTGCGGATAAAAAGCCGATGAAAAATTCAATTTAGTGCAAAAATTTTCAAGGAGTGCGCGTCAAAAATTGGACGTGAACTTAACATCCCTATCTGAAACAATCGACTTTGGCAAACCACAGAGGGGCTACCAATGCTTTATGAACAACTGCGCTACATCTTGTGCGGTGACTGTGGCCTTACAAGGAATCAACATTTAAAACTTGTTAAAACGATCAACAATTGCCAAACATTTGAGTGTTCCTTGAATGCAAAGTGGAAGATTAGTCACAAAATCCATGGAAATATCCTGAAAGGTCCATCAGGAATAGGCAACGGAAGCAAGAGGCCTTGCTGCTTATCCCAAGGAGCTTTACCTTTTGACAAATAGTGCACTGTGTGACATAACGAAACACATCCTTTCGCATTTTAGGCCATTAAAAGAATCTTTCTATTTTTTCCAGAGTGATGTTCATTCCCCTCATCCACCCGTGAGAGAGTCATGTGCATCGTGCAATACGGTTGTCCTGAGAGAGGGCAACACACAGACGGTGACGAAAATATAACAAACCATCACGAATGAGATAGTTGCTAGGCCCTTAGGAAGCAAGAGCCTGCAACCATTGCTTACCAAACTCAGAATCTGCGTACTGGTTCTTTATGCTGTCGAAAGACGCACCCTGAAGAGAAACTATGAACCTTGACTCAAGAGCCAAGATCTGTCCTTTGCGACTTAACGCATCTACAGCAGGGTTAGCTTTTCCAGGCACATACTCAATCAAACCTCCAAATTGCTCAAAAAATTGTGACCACCCCGCTTGGCGATCACTCCATTGCGCACTAGGCATAGACTAGAGACACTTGAGGACTTGGTGATCTGTGCGAACTGTAAACTCTCTATCATATAGAAAATGCTTCCAATGCTTAAGAGAGTGAATGACAGACAAAAGTTCTTCATCATAAACTAAATAGTTCTTTTCTACACTATTGAGCTTCCGACTAAGGAATGCAACTGGATGGCCATGCTGCTGAAGCACAGCGTCTATGGCGACATTGCTCGCATCCGTCCATACCTCAAAGGGGTCATCCCAAGAGGCAAGAATAAGACACGGCGCTTCTGTCCCCACAACCTTCAGAGCTGCGAAAGCCTCAATGGTTGCTTCGGGTAAATCCACGCGCTGTCGGTGAGTCGTTACCCCTTTCAAAACATCTTTCATGGGTGTTGCAATGCGTGCAAAATTCTCTATGTGCGAACTATATGCTTGACATAAACCAAGAAAAGAACGCACATCATATGCAGTTTTGAGTAAATCCCAATTACATACCTGTTCCACCTTCGCGGGATCTAGCTTCACACCTTCTGTAGAAATGATATAACCTAGATAAGTAACTTCAGTGAGAAAAAACTCAAATTTCTTAGCTGCAATGTACAGCTGACACTCATCCAAACGGGTTAATACCCTTTCTACATCCTTTTCATATTGTTCCCACGATGCAAAAAAAATGAGAATATCATCAAGAAAGATGAACACATACACCAACCATATCGCCAAAACGGCCTACCATGAGACAATTAAATGTACCCACGGCACCTGTCAATCCAAAAGGCATGCCCTCGCTCTGTGTGAAAAGCAGTCTTGTAGATGCCGCCTTTGAATACTTGATGGTATCCACTTTTGAGATCGACCTTACTAAAAACCTTTGCCCCATTGAGCCTATCGAAGATATACTCAATGCGAGGCATCAAAAACTTGTTCTTGACGGTCACCTTGTTCAATGCCCTATAATCAACACACAAACGAGACGAACCATCCTTCTTGCGAACAAACAAAATGGGAGCAACAAAAGGACTTACACTAGGACGTATGAATCCTCTGGCCACCAACTCCGTGAGTTGCCGCTCTAACTCTTCTTCTTGAGTCTTGTTCAAACGGTAGGGAGCCTTACTGACAAGTTGTGCCCCCTCCGTGAGTTCGATGCGATGGTCCTTTGATCGCTCTGGTGGAAGACGGAGTGGAAGATCATCCTACAAAAGAGATGCTTAAACTTGGTAAACAAAGCTGAATACATGTCTGGAGCCTAAATGCTCTGGGTAACTGGAGAGGCATAGATGAATGCCGCTTGTGCTCCTCTTCGTAATTCACGCTTCGCCTGCACATGAGAAATGAGAGGCAAAGAATGCAGACCCTCTTCACCACAAATGATCAGGGGAGAGTCACTTTTGGCATTTAGAGTGAGTATTTTCCGCCCAATCAATGAGAGGGTTATGCTCACGAAACCATCTAATGCCCAAAAGCATATCACATCCTGAGAGAGAAGACACGACAAATTTTCTACGAAAGGCAGCTTGTTGAACTGTAAACAATACATCAAGGCACTCTTGTGTGAGGAGAGAGTCCATACCGGGAGCGAAGCCCGACACCTCGAGAGGAGATGTCTGACTAACCTCTAGGCGGTCTCTCTCTACAAGAGAGGCACTGATCACATCACGCATACTGCCTGAATCAAACAATATGACAAAACGTTGACTCTTCATATGACCATAACACTTAAAGAGAGACTCATCAATGTGTGTGTCAGAAACATGTGAAGACTCAAATTGGTTCAGTAAAGTGCTTGTGGTAGCTATTGATGCTTTGGGTTCCTTAGGTGGGGCTGTAAGCCGCTTTAATGTGATCCTTGACATGACATTGATAACAACGACCTTCCTGAGCATAAATGACTTGTTCTTCTGCCGGTATGTATCCTCCTATAATTCCTTTTGCGGCTTTTTCATCCGGGGTTAGCTTAGGTTTAGCAGGTGTTTTAGCTTTACCCTTAGATTCATTTTGTGAGTTCTTTTCCGAAGGATTAGAGGAAGATTGGCTATAAGAGTTACCGTTCTTACCGTTTTGTGGGTACTGAGGAGTCTGAGAGGTACTGTGAGAAGCCTTGTTCTCCTTAGGCTTTCCTTTGTTGTGCTTCATCTCTTGGGAGAGAGCAATTGCTACCGCCTTGTTGAGATCCACGGGGTCGAAGACTTCTACATCAAACTTGATATATTCGTCCAACCCAAAAAGGAATGCCTCTTTGCGCTCATCATCCGATTTGCGTAATTGGGTGCCGAGCTACAAAACACGGTTAGAAAAAGACATGACCGGCATACCATTTTGCTTGAGATTGCGTCAATCTTCTTTCAACCGCGCTAAGTACTAAAGCATAAACCACGCCTTGAGCTTGTCTTGGAAGTCGGCCCAATCTAAGGAAAGAGGCACGCCTTCTTCGGCTTCCTCTAGGTGCGCGGTCAATTGTGCCTCTTGCCATGCATGATACCAATTAATGGCATCACCGACAAGGTACATGGCTGTCGTCAAAACCTTGTTATTCCCTGTCTTCTTAGTTGTCGCAAACTAAGCATTAAATTGATGTAACCAAGAATGAATAACACTAGCATCCATCTTACCGTCATACTTACTCAATTTCAACTTCTTAGTAACGGGATTGTTGGAGTCTGAATCTCTGCTTGTGCTACTTGATGAACTGCCAACATCTTTGATCGGCTCGGGCTTCGAGGTAAGTATTTGTAGGACCAACTCTTGCATGCATTGGTCTCTCTGCTCCTCACGCTCTAACTCCAAGGCCACTCGTCTTTCTTCGACCGCCAAGCGTACTTGCTCACGCTTACACTCCAAGGCTACCCTTCTGTCTTCAGCCACCAAGTGCGTTTGCTCGCGCTCACGCTCGCGATCAAAGGTGGTGCATTGCGCCTCTTGCTGTAGCATCATATCCATCATCGACTTGACCAAAGCCTCCATAGGATTTGGTGCAAACCATGGCGTAGATGGGGAAGGGGGAGGGTCGAGAAAACCTCCTGGTGAGGAAAATTCTTCCTTGCTACCTCCATGCTCATCACCTTCACGCAAAGTATCCATTCCTCTTCGGGTGATGACCATACACTAAGATCTTGGGTACTGAAGTCCACGAGGAACTTGGTTTCTTGTGGTTCTTGAGGTTCTTGAGTCCTTGAGGTTCTTGAGGTCTTTCTTTAGCTTGCAATCTGTGTTAGAGAAGGCTTTTCTCTTACCCGAGCTCGACTCTTCCCTGCGGGCACACCCCTTGGCGGCCTTGCGCTCACACCACGGTTGCTTTTTCCCAACTCACGTCGATTGGCCGGCTGCTAAGTGCACGGTTCGCTCTCAATGAGTGAAAAGAGAAACGAGGGGAGGCCGGACAAGCCCTTCTTTCTTGGGTTACTTGTCACTCTTCAAAATACGATTAGGAATCGACACGCCCATGTGGACTTGGGTTACGTGCGACCGCAACAAGCAAAAAGAAATTCTTGTGGTTCTTTCCTTGAGTGATACAGAACACTGCCAATGCTTTGATACCAATGTAAGGTGCAGCGGAAGTGAATGTTGAACTTTGCTCAAGATGAGTGCTCCGAACTGTGCTCAAGGGTTCCTTTTCTTACGAAAGGGAGAACCTTCCGTTCCTTTAGTGAGAGAGTGCAAATGATCACAAACAAAGCGAAAAGACACTGTGAATGAAGGTGCTGAGACTGAGAGAGAGAGAGAGAGAGAGAGAGAGAGAGAGAAGAATACGACACCAGACTGTTGTCAAACCCTCCTCCAAGGGTCCCCCTCTAAATGGCGAGAGAGGTCTATGCTATTGATTGCACAATGGTCTAGATGCAATGGACTTGCCGATGATGTCGACGACAATGATGACAACAACGAGACGGGCTGAAATCTGAAAACGCTAGGGACTGAAATCTGCAAATCTGCTAAGTTTTGACACTGTCGGCGAGGACGGCGATGGCGACGACGCAACGTAACACACATGCTGAAATCTGCGAACAGTGGGCTGAAACTGAAAACATTGGCTGATCTAACTATGCGGCAAGGATCTGCTGCAGGTAGGTGAGATCTGCGAGGTTTGGGGCTGATCTTGCGGAGTTCAAGTGCTGAAAACAGAAAACGTTGATGCAAAGGCTGATCTGACACTGAGAAACTGCAAAAACGATGATGCTTCTGCAGGTTGCAAAAACGCTAGGCTGATCTGAGGATCTGCAAAAACGCTAGGCAATATGCTGCAGAAACGCCAAGGCTGATCTGCTGTAGAAAAGGCTGGCTGGTCTTGATGACTGAAAACGCTAAGGAATTATGTCGGTCTTGCTGAGAAGGTGCACTGCAAGTGTAGGAACATCTGCTGCCTCTTCTACCAGAAAGTGATGACGCTAGGTTTCTTTTATAGAGCTTAGCAAATTTGCCCTACCAAGTTTCCCAACAGTCACTTATTAATAATAAGTGAAAAATGGATAAAATAGGGGAAATGGGTTCTATGCACTGTGCTCACGATGGGTACTGACTGTCATGTTGATGATCATGTTGTGTGCAACCAGAGGATATGTAACTACTCTAAGTGCTTGGACATGCACGGCCTGCGCACAGGCTCACAAAGGTGCCGGAACACTTCCTAAGCTGACCTGAACTTTAGACCTGAAGTAGCTTGTCCACATGCACATAGGGTTAGATGTGCATCTGACACACACACAGAACTTTGTGAGGTAACCTGCGACGGGAATTAATACTTAAAGTACACACACGGCTCAGAAGCTAGAATGCTCCAAACGCACGCCGACAACCTGTAGGCCCCAAAATTGACTCCCCTTTCGGTATTTCTTTATACTTTAAGAGGATAAATTACAAAGAAGAGTCATGGGAATTCTTTACCTGTGTCCAGCTAGATACCACCTTTTCTGGCAAAATTTCGACAGCATAGCAACCCCGAAACTTGCCCGAAACCAATTCCCCTGCTGGAACTCACTTCCACTGACATAAACCCTCTGATTTCTGCCCAAAAACAGTAAATTCAGCACATTGTATTTACTGGTTTTTGTCAAAGGTGCAGCGGAAAGAAGGTGAATCGGATGAGGAACTTGTCAGCAAGTGCGATCAAGACCCCTCGTTGTGACAGGCAGCCAATAGATCTCGCATCTATCGTGATGAATCTCCTCGCCGTATAGGCACAAGCACATACCGCCCACCGAATGGGCACTGGATCTTGTCGGGGATGCACAACCGATACAGAGCAGTGGTAACGCCAAAAAGGGAAGTGCTAGGGCTAGAGAGAGATCGCAAGCTGATGTCGCCTCCTGTAGAAAACACTAGAGAGAGAATGTGCAAAACGCTAGAGAGTATGCTCGCCACAAAGTGAAAACGCTAGAGAGAAAACGCTAGGGGAGAGAGAGAGAAAGAAAGAAAAGAAAGAAAGATTTTTAACGTCTATGTCAGGCCGAAATCGGCCTATGAGACAAATCAAATGTACATTGTGTGTATGTCATCCGTCTATCGGAAAGACAAATGAAACAAAATTGATACAAAACTGAGCTGAATGTAGGTAGTGGAGTATCTGAGGAGGGATGGAGCTCTATCTCTAGGGGTATATGCATGTCTGTATGCTCAAGGTAGTACAATCATGAGAATGGATCAAGCTATCTAGCTCCATCCTGTACTAATGGGGGGGTGTAAGATGTGGTACATGGGTGGGTCTGGTGCCAAGGCTACCCGGATGAAAGCTGTCGGGTCAGCCCTCATCTGAGCCACTCGCTCCTCAGTGGCACGGCGCTCCCGGGCTCGGATCTCCTCGATCTGTCGGTGGTGGGAGCTCGCGCCCCTGTAGCCTGTGACTCGTGGTCGTCGTCTAGCTCGGTTCACCTCCGCCTGTGGGAGTGTCACTCCCCTCTGAGTGTCTGGTGAGGGGGGGGCGGAAATCCTCTGAAAGAAGTCTGTGAGCTGCGACTGTCTCCCCTCTGTCTGTGTAGCTGTGTGTGGCTGTAGTAGTGTGTCTCGATGGCTCTGTATCTCTAGTAAGAAACGTCCGAGCTGTCTCTGATCGAGAGAGAGAGAGAGAGAGAGAGAGAGAGAGAGAGAGACCAAATGCTGGTAATCTGCATTCAACAACTTGCCAAAAGTACAAGAGGGGGAGGGGAGGGGGGGGGGGGTTGCTTATATAGGACAAACTCCAGTTTTCCCTACTCAGCTAGAAAACCCCACGATTCTGTAAATTGGCTAAAATGGCTAATAAATATGTAAACTCACTAAAAGTGACCTGCAACACATACTTAGTGGCCTAAGTGCATATGACTAGAGACTCTGACCCCGGGAAACCCTAGGAGCAAGGGTCCTGCCTCATGCCAACCTATCGGGGGAGCAATATATACCTAGATGAATCCAGGATAAGCCCAGATTTACCCTTGAAGGAAAGTGCAAGGTATAGACCCCTGGTAGTCACCCACAAGACAATATAACCATCAGCTCAATCATACATAGTATTGACTAAATACCACGACATCCCCACTAACGTCGTCAGTGCCCAATAGTGGGTGTAGAACTAGGTACTAACATATGCTCCCCAACACAACACAACACACACACACACATGAGCATAGATCAACACAAAGTTCAACGTACTGAGTTTCTGTCATGACTCCGGAGATCAAGGGCAGACTCAGCCATAATGAAGCCTAGCACTAAAAGAAGCATGAAATTGAAAAAATTAGCACAAAAAATTGAGGTAGTTGATAGGGCATACGCACCACAATAGATAGAAAGAATTAGCACAATATCAACTGGGACGAAAACTTCACAATGTGAAGTCTGCATGTCCGCTATACGACTAAAAAATATACCTAGATGAATCCAGGATAAGCCCACATTCACCCTTGAAGGAAAGTGCAAGGTATAGACCCATGGTAGTCACCCACAAGACAATATAACCATCAGCTCGATCATGATGAGCACCGCTGAGAATAGGTACGTCTACCTCAAGTACGGCCGAGCACAGCCACAAAACAGCCCCCACTCCCTAATGGGAGATACCAAAGCTACCACTGGACAGGAAGATGAACTCTAACACCCCCTCTCAGCTCCTGGAGGGGGTGTTAGAGTTCATCTTCCTGTCCGGTGGTAGCTTTGGTATCTCCCAGGAGCAGATTAGGGAGTGAGGACTGTTTTGTGGCTGTGCTCGGCCGTACTTGAGGTAGACGTACCTATTCTCAACGGTGCGCATCGTGATCGAGCCCATGGTAGTCACCCACAAGACAATATAACCATCAAAATATAACCATCAGCTAGATCATGATGAGCACCGCTGAGAATAGGTACGTCTACCTCAAGTACGGCCGAGCACAGCCACAAAACAGCCCTCACTCCCTAATCTGCTCCTGGGAGATACCAAAGCTACCACCAGACAGGAAGATGAACTCTAACAACCCCTCTCAACTCCTGGACGTGGAAGGAGTCCAAGGGAGTTGGCATGAGAGGATAGTGTAGCCTGTGGAAGAGGTTTGGTGAAGATGTCAGCACGGTTATCCGAAGTTGATATTGTGCTAATTCTTTCTATATATTGTGGTGCGTATTGTGCTAATTGATAGAGCCATCCTGTGTCTTCTCACGAACAAAATGGTATTGAATCTCTATATGCTTGGTCCGGGCGTGAAACATCAGATTCCTCGCAATGGCAATACAACTCTGGTACATAATGGTCGTTTGTTGCGGAAAGCCCATCTCCAAAAGTAGAATCCGTATCCAAACTGACTCACATATAGCACTACAAACAACACGGTACTCTGCCTTTGTGGAAGACAAAGCAATTGTTGGTTGTTTCGTGCTGCTCCATGAAACTATTCCCAAGCCAAAAGAAAAAGTAAAACCTATGGTCGTCCGTCGTCCGTCTGGATCACCTCCCCAATCTGAATCACTCCATCCTCGTAGAATGACCTGGGGATACGAACCTCCAACTGCATAGTGAATGCTAAATGACTGGGTCGCCTTAAATACCGCAGGACCCTGATGGCCTGCTGCATGTGTGACTTGGCGGGCTTCTGCATAAAAGAACTGAGTAGACCCACCGGGAAACTGACATCAAATCGAGTGTTGAGTACCCAAATGAGAGAACCAACCAGTTTCCGATACTCTGTTGCATCTGCTAGAAGAGGAAGATCAAATTGTGACAACTTTTGAATGGGATCCATGGGAGTAGAGATAAATTTGCACTCGGTCATGCCAAATGCTTCCAATAATTCCTAGATATACCACTTCTAAGAGAGGAAGATGCCCCCCTCTCTCTGTCTAACTTCTAATCCAAGAAAATGATGAAGCAAGCCAAGATCTGTCATCTCAAACTCCTCTGAGAAGGTTGCCATAATACTGCGAATAGGCTCAACATGGCTACCTGTAATCACAAGATCATCGACGTAGAGGATAACAAGTGTCACTAACCCTCCCTCACGAAAAATGTACAAATCTGGATCAACAAAAGATCTCTGGAAGGAGTGTCGTAGGAAAACGGAATCAATCTTTTGGTACCACGCTTTAGGCGATTGCTAGAGGCCATAGAGAGCCTTAAGCAACCTACAAACCATATTTATAAAATTTGGATCCTCGAACCCTAAAGGTTGCTCCACATAAACCTCCTCCTCTAGGTCGCCATTGAGGAATGCCAAAACCACATCCATCTGAAAAACCGGCCACCCGTGAAGGGCAGCAAGGGCAAAAACAATCCGAATAGTCGCCATCCGTGCGGTCAGTGCGAAGGTCTCCTCGTAGTCTACACCGGGTTTCTGGGAAAAGCCTTCGGCAACAAGTCTCGCCTTGTGCTTGTCCAGAGAACCATCAGCTTTATACTTGGTTTTGTAGACCCACTTGACCTTGATCACTTTCGGCTTGGGAGGCCGTAGAACCAACACCCATGTGTTGTTCTTCTCTATGGAATCAATCTCTTTTTGCATGGCCAGCTTCCACTGAGGTAGTGAAAGTGCCTCCTCAACTGTAAGAGAAACTCTGTCATGGAGCACTAAAGACATCAATGCATAGTTCACCTGTAATAACGGGTCATCTACCTCGACAAGTCGAAGTCGATGTGAGCGTCATGAGGTACCGGAATCTCGCCAATCGGGTGGGAAATCAAAGATTGTTGAATCTCGCAAGGTCTCCAATAACCACTTCGGTAACTTGTCGGGCTTGCTCCCCTCCGGGGGAACAACTGGCAAATTTGTCTCTACATCGGCATTGTGATGAGATCCACTGTCAACTGCTTCTTCAGGTATAGGTGCATCCTCCCCGTGGCCTGTGGACAGGGGTAGGAGAAGAGGGCTCATCATAGGGCAAGTCAAAATCTGGGTCTCCAAGAATCGAAAGATCGGGAGTCATTGTGGAAGGCTTGGGAGCGAAAACCCCCTTTGAAGGTAAGGTCTCATTGAAGACTACATCATGGCTGAGAACAATCTCCTTCTTCTTTGGATCATAAAGTCTATATCCCACTGAAAGAGAGTTGTAGCCGACAAAGATCATGTTGCGGGTCTTGTCACAAAGTGATGACGTGGCGGACAGCAGAAACCCTAATTTCTGTCAGAAACCCTAATTTCCGAAAACCGCGGAGGTTGAGAAAAAAATAAAAATAAAAAATTTATTTTATTTTTGAAAAATGATGAGCGACGCGAAATTTGTTTTTTTTTATAAAAAAAAGAGAAAAGACTCTCTAAGAGAGAGAGACAACTGATGCTTTTTATTTTAAAAGCTTTTGGGGCTCTGCTTTTGGGCATCCCTTGTATCTTTAAATAAGTGGTGAGGGCTTCACTTCTCAGAGCATCTGGACGCAGAGTCTGAGAGTGAAACCCTAACCGCTCTCTTGTACTTTGATGATTGATTAATACAAAAAGAAATACCGAAAGGGGCGCCAGTCTTTGGGGTCAATATCTCTAGGCACAGAACTCCGCCGGGTATCAGAGCACGGCCGATTTCTCTTCTATGGGAAATCTGATCCCCGAAAAAAAAAAATCGCGGCACCGATGGCTTCAGGCAATGATCAGTCGACTCCCTCTGCATTTGGAGATGCGGGCTGGGATCACAACGAAGATTCACACAGAGTATGGCCCACCTCGGCCTACTCAGGCGGAGCAAAGAGAGATGGAGCGTCGTCAATTGATTGGCGATGCAACAAAGATGATGCTCGATTTTGCCAAGGACCCGAAGATGGAAAAATATATGAACCACACCTCTTTGGAAGAGGTACAGACGGAGTGGCAGAGAACCACAACACCACTCCCGAAACCCGCTCTCAAGAAACCTTCTGCCTCCAAGAAATATACGGAGAAGGAACTGGAGAACGTGATTGATGCACGGATTGCTCAGCTTTTCGACGTACAAAAGAAGGACAAAAAGCACGGCAAAAAGCAGAAGAAAGGCACTGACTTCCCGGGATATTTGGGTCGTCGGTTGACATTCGACAAGGCAAAGAAACAGAAGAAGCGGGTCAAGTTTGAAGGCTTACCCAGTTCTTCTTCTTCTTCTGACAGTTCTTCTAGCTCTTCAGACTCGAGTGAAGAAGAGAGAAAAAAGCAAAAAGCGAAGCAAGAAACAAAGCTTCGGAAAGGGCAAGAGAAGGCAAAGAAGGCTACATCTCGCCCAGAGACTGACAGTTCTACTGAGAACTCCTCTACAGACAGCTCAGATTCCGATGACGGAAACTTTCATGCGAACAAGAAGAATTTTTTTACAAAGCTAAATAGTATGACTTTCTCGAAGATAAAAGCAAGAAAGTCCGAGAGTTTAAGGAAGGTGGCCACTCGATCATGTTTGATACTTTTTCAGGATCTCAGATGCTTCGAAGGCTTTGTCTTTTATACAGCAGTTTGACATCGCTTTCGCGGGAGGACGCTATTCAGAGCACTCCAAGATTCAGAGAGCTACCTCTTACCTTAAGGGGAATGCTTGTACTTGGTGGTCCACGCTTCTTTTAACAAGAGTGCGCCAATTAAATGGCTTCTTTTAACAAGAATATGAACGAGATGTACGAGCTGCTTGGAACCATCTTCGGATGACCAAGAAAGATACAATCAATGCTTATTGTGAAAGATTCTGGAGCTCTTTTCTACCCGCCTCTTCATTCAAGAAGATCTCGTTTAGAGAACAGATTAAGCGGTTTACCTTGGGTCTACCGACAGAGATCCGAAATCACTGCTTGGAACAGAAGTCAGCTTCTATTCAGGAGTTGATGAGTCATGCGAAGCGGGGCTTTGCCATTCACTCTGGCAGTCTGACCTACCCCACAGATGAGGCCATGACACAACGACCCGAACAGACTTCTAGGAATGAAAGTAGAAAGAAAAAGAGCAACCCAGAGAAAAAGGATGCACGACCCAAGCTTACTCCTGAGGAGAGAGCTCGCTTCATTAGAGAGGGGAAGTGCTTTGGATGCGGGGAACATGGACATATCTCCGCGAAGTGCCCTAAAAAGGCACAGAAAGAACAGAATGATAAAGACGACGACAGGCCTGAGAGTTCGAGAGCAGCTGAGAAATGTGGCAGAAAAGGCAAATAGAAAAGCAGAACTGGTACCACATGGCGTGGAACCTGCATCGAATCTAATGAATGAAAGTACAAACTTTGCCGCTTTTGGGGCAAAGTGAAGGATCAGGAAGCTCTTTTGAAGGAGCCAAGGCCAACTTCTTTTCACTTGGAATTGGCGGCTCGATTTGGAATTACGCCCGACAGACTGACGCCACAAGCGAAGGTAGTTCGACTGACACCCGGATGGGATGTTGCCATTACACCGAGCATTGGCAAACTTCGTTTGCAATGACAAGGGTGTTCAGGGCACGCGAGTGACGTTCTACTCAGGGTCCCTTGGTACCACAAGAACTACGCCGTGGTTTACTACCGGGCCGAGAAAGCGACTTTGATAAATGAAGGGCTTAGAGATTGAACTTGATGAACTTCAGTTTCTTACTCATTCTTTTGGGAGAGAACTAAACGTTGGATAAAGGTTGAATATGTTTTGACCTGATCAAAAGAACGCCAAGATTTTTCTCCACACTCATGCCAATTGCTTTTCAGAGGGCCTGAAGATCAAACCATTGATCTGATACCTGGAAGCACGCCACCGAATCGGCCACCTTACCGTGTGAGCCGAGTACATAATGAAAAGATTATGAACCCAGTGAAAGACCTCTTGGAAAAGAGTCTTGTCCAGCCTAGTACTTCACCGTATTTCTCTCCAGTGTTGTTGGTTTTGAAGAAAGACAGATCTTGGAGAATGTGCATCGATTATAGCGCTCTCAACAAAATCACCATCAAGAATAGACTTCCGATTCCTAGGATCGATGATATACTTGACCGGTTACAGAGATCCTCGTGCTTTAGCAGGATTGACTTGAAGAGTGGATATCATCATATCAAAATAGCGCCAGGAGATGTCTACAAGATAGCTTTTCGGACGACTTTTGGGTTATTTGAGTTTTTGGTGATGCCTTTTGGCTTAACCAATGCTCCTGCGACATTTAACCGGATGACGGATAGGATTTTTCAAGAGTACAAGCTATTTGTTTGCACTTTCTTTGACGACATCATTGTTTTCTCCAAGAATGAGGCAGAACACAGAGATCATCTGCTTCAAGTCTTTCAAGCATTACGAGATCACACGTTAGTGATTAATGCAAAGAAAAGTGAATTTTGCCTACCAGAGATACACTTTTTTGGGACACATTGTGTCAGCAGCAGGAGTGCAAATGGACCCGGCCAAGATAGAGACTATCCGTGATTGGCCCGATTTGAGGAATGTCCATGAAGTTAGAAGCTTCTTGGGACTGTGTTCATACTACATGCGGTTCATACGAAAGTTTGCAGAGGTTGCTTCCCCTTTGCATACCTTGACACAGAAAGAAGTACCTTTTTCGTGGGGACCCACAAAGGTGGCTGCCTTTCGGACATTGAAAGAGAAATTGACTACGGGACCTATTTTGACTTTGCCTGACTTGCAGAAGTCATTTGAAGTATATTGTGATGCTTGTGGTCGTAGTCTGTTGGCGGTCTTGATGCAAGAAGGCCATGTCATAGCTTACGAGAGCCGTTTGTTCTCTAGGCCGGAGATGACAGCACAGATTTATGAGAAAGAGCTTTTGGCCGTTATCCATGCTCTTACTCAGTGGCGCATTACCTACTCGGAGCGGATTTTACTATCTTTACAGACCATCAGAGTTTGCGCTACTTCTTGTCACAGAAGCAGTTTTCGGAAAAGCAGATGCGGTGGGCGAACATCGTGTCACAGTTCCACTTCCAGATTGTCCATGTGCAGGGACAGAAGAATGTGGTGGCAGATGCTTTGTCTCGGAAACCGTTGGTTTTGGCTGTTTCCGCGATACATCATAGGAGCTTCGAGGATATGGTCGATCAGTATGCCACAGATACAGATTTTGCAGATATTTTCACACAGATACGGGATGGGGAGACAGTAGCTGGATACTCCCTTCGGGGAGGCTACTTGATGAAAAAGACTATGTTGTGCGTTACACAACCGTTGAGGGATAAGGTTATGACTGAATGCCATTGTCCACCCTTTACGGGTCACCGTGGCATTGCTACCACCATGAAGGGGATAGAGAGATACTTCTTTGGGCCGAGACTCAAAAAGGATGTGGAAGAGTTTGTGCGCAATTGCTTGGTATGCCAGAAGGTCAAGTTTGACAGGCATAAGGCACAGGGATTGTTACAGCCTTTACCCATACCCACCCACCCCTGGGAAAGTATTGAAATGGATTTCATTTTTGATCTCCCGATTACACAGAATGATCACGATGATTTTTCCGATTACATGGCATGTCTGAGACGATTGTCTCTGACAGAGACCCCAGATTTATGAGTTTGTTTTGGAAGGCAATTTGGGAGAAACTGGCACGCGGTTGCAGTTCTCGTCATCGTTCCACTTGCAGACTGACGGGCAATTTGAGATTGCCAATTCAGTCATTTTAGATTTATTGAAGTCTTGTATCTCGGATCAGAAGACTCAATGAGAAAAGAACTTACCTTTGGTGGAATTTGCCTACAATAACACGATACACTCTTCGACGGGGAAGACGCCATGTGAGATTGTTGAAAGTGCTGCGAAGGTTCCATCCTTCCTGAGCACGAAAGATTAGATATTTGAAGCGGATGAATATTCGCAAGATTTGGATACGGCTATTGCCAAGGTTCGCGAGACTTTGTAGGAGTCTCAAGAACGACAGAAAAAGGCAGCGGATCGCCATCGTCGCGACTTAAAATGGAACGAGGATGATTGGGTGCTCTTACGTTTTGAGAAGGCACGCCTACGAAAGAAAAAGGGAAAGGAGAGGCTTTTTCCAAAGCTTAGTATGCGATACTACGGACCTTTCCAAATCACTGACAAGATAAATGATGTCTCCTTCTGATTGAAACTGCCAGATACTAGGAGGATTCACAATGCAATGCATGTGAGTCTCTTGAAACCTGTTAAGGGTGATGTGCCTGATGATGGGGAGCCTGATGAGCAACCCGAAGTGGCAGAAAAGGAGGAGATCCTTGTTCCTGAACACATTTTGGCACATAACGATACAAAGAAAGGTAAAGTCCGAAGGCGGTTCTTGGTTAAGTTCAAGAACTTTCCTACATTTGATGCGAAGTGGATGGAGGAGGAGGACCTAGCAGATACTCCTCGGATTGTGAAACTTTACCTCGATGTTTTGGTTTAGCATAGTCTACTCCAAACGGAACCCAGAATTCAGCTTGACCAGAGATCTGGTGCAGTGGGATGCACAAGAAGGGGAGTCACTCCGCTCCCTTGTCAACAGATGCCTCGATTTTGATACTAAAGTCACTGATGTCTCTTTGAGCTTCGGGGATACTGAGAGCTGACAGTATTCTGCTGGATGACTTTATGAAATGGAATTCCTGATTATGATACTGATTTGTTCTTGACTTCTTGTGAGTGCAAGAACTGATAGCCGAAATGACTGCAGCATTTTGGTATGATTGATCTCGAATAGACATGGTTGCAATAGGGGTTAGTCAATCGGACATCGATGAGGTCGCGATTGGACCTAGATGTGATTGCTAGCTACATTGCCGATAAATCATGGTCTAAGATCCGAATGAATGTTGAATGTCATGTGATGTCTTGTGATGTCTGGTGATGTCCTGTGATGTCGTGTGATGTGACTGTCGATTTTGTACATGTGCTAGATGTGTGTTCCCAGTACGTAGGTACTAACAGTCAGTGTCTACTAAGACGGTTTATGGCTTTTGTCGGTTTTGCAGGCGTAATCGCGGTCGATTACAATGCTTTCAAGAGGGGGGTATGTTACAAAGTGATGACGTGGCGAACAACAGAAACCCTAATTTCTGCCAAAAACCCTAGTTTCCAAAAATCGCGGAGGCTGAGAAAATATATTTATTTATTTATTATTATTATTATTATTATATTTTTTGAAAAATGATGAGCGACGCAAATTTTGTTTTTTTATAAAAAAAAGAGAAAAGACTCTCTAAGAGAGAGAGACAACTGATGCTTTTTATTTTAAAAGCTTTTGGGGCTCTGCTTTTGGGCATCCCTTGTATCTTTAAATAAGTGGTGAGGGCTTCACTTCTCAGAGCATCTGGACGCAAAGTCTGAGAGTGAAACCCTAACCGCTCTTGTACTTTGATGATTGATTAATACAAAAAGAAATACCGAAAGGGGCGCCAGTCTTTGGGGCCAATATCTCTAGGCACGGAACTCCGTCGGGCCAATGCAAATCTATTGTAATCTGTGAATTGTTTTGAAGTGGTTATTTGGTGCTGTCGTGGTTGATTCTTGACTGGAGTGTCCAAGTCTGTTACAGGTCTTGGGGTACTTCCCCCTTTCCCCACGAATGCAAGAAATGCATTTCCCATGCTTACTCCCAACATCTGGTAAGCCTTGAAGCAATTGTTCTCGAAAAGCAAGTCGAAGGGCATCATTGTTCAAATGGCCAAACCTTTAATGCCATAAATCACATGTGGATATCCAAGTCGAGGAAGAAAGAGCATGGAGTCAATAAAGGCCGTTCTCTACGGAGCCCCCTCTGACTTCTATATCGGTCTGCCGATCCCATATAGATACTGAGTCCTCCGTGAAGATCACCTCCATGCCAAGCTTGCACACCTGGTGTACTAACACATAAGATGGAAACCTAGTTTTTGTCAGGTGCAGCGGAATTGAAATGGTGAAGATCTAGTTTTACACTTCCACAAAATCCTTTCCTTCTTTCCTTGCGTTAGTGAATGCTTTGTGCTTCAATGAATGTTCCTTTTATGTTCCCCTGAAGAGAGGGGCTGAGAGAACGCAATAGAGATGTGTAGAGGGAGAGAGAAGAGAGAGAAGAAGAGAGCGACACCTGATGGGGTCCTGACCAACCCTCTCAAGGGCCCCCCACACCGTTACCGATGTAGTACTTGCTTTAGATTGCATAAATGGAATGTATACACGATGCAGACTCTACTGACTCGATGACGACAAATTACCGTGGTAACTCCTTGAGAAGAGGCACCTCCGGGGGCTTATTTGATGCACCTTGGATCCTTCTCGATTTGGGAATTGCGGATGACCACCACAAGCTGATTTGCATTCCCGATGTGAGAAGAATGATGGGCTGAAAACGCAGATCTCGACGAGGGCGATGATGGACAGCAATGAAGCACTCGATGCCGGCGAGAGAATGGCTGAGGGGAGGCTCCTAAGTACCGGACCGCAACAGGACTCGCGTAGGCAGTGGCAAGCCACTTTCCGGCGAGGGGAAGGGCTGAAAACTGAAAACGCTGGGGCTGATCTGCTGCAGAACTGAGCGCTAGGGCTGGCTGCTGAAAATGTTGCTGATCTGCTGTAGAACTGAGCGCTAGGGCTGGCTGCTGAAAATGTTGCTGATCTGCTGCTTTCCCAAAACGCTGGCTGCTGTGCAGGGTTGAAAACACCAATGGGCTGAATTCTGAAAACGCTGACTAAGGTTATCTCCTACACTTGTCTTCACATGCTTTCCTTCATAGGTGCATATCACTAGTTAAATACCTATTAGGCTTCAGGTAGGGCAATTGTCCACCATCTTTTCCGACAAATAAATCATACAACGATTTATTTTAAAAATACGTCCAGGGGGTCCAAATCTGGGTGCAACTATCGCACATCCGCCCAGGGAATGGCTCGTTGGATTCCTCTAACCTAGAACATCATGCTCGTCATGCCAGATGCCTATTGTAGTGTAATAACATCTGTCAAAACGCATATACAAACCATTTATGCAAGAGGGTTCCAAAGTGGAAAACCTAGTCTAATGGACTTGTCTGGACATGCAGGTCTTGTGAACAGGCTCACAAAATTGCCAGTACTGATCCTCCTAGGATACTAGACATCCCTATTTAGAAAGAACGGAAAAACTGGCTCTAGAAGTCGATGAAGTATGTCCACGTGGCACACAGAGCCATGTGCACGTGACATCCCCTCCTGCTTAAGGTGAGGTACGGGTACCGATCTACATGGCCTCCTTGTATTAGGCTAGCAAATTTGGATAGTGGATGAAAAAGCCTTCGTCCACCCAAGCATCTTAAAGTGTCCCTCAATCATTGAATTTGAGGAAATGTTGCTTTGTTTTCGTCTTATTGCCAAACTGAAATGGAAGCATTCAAAAACACTTCGACTTGGTGACTTTAGCTGGAACAATGATCTCCGATGGTTGTTCTTTTGGATTGCTCCTTGGAAGTCCACCCTTGTGGCGGCAACTAGACAGGTCCACTTTGGAAACTCGTTGTGCCTCCTATTGACACTCCAAAGGAACGGCCATGTGAAGTCTCGGCTTCCGGAATTTGACCATCCTTGACTTGAGTGCCCTAAAATCCACACAAAACTGAAATGAGTTTGATTCTTACGAACAAAGAGAACTGGTAAACCAAAAGACCGTACCTTGGGAGGGCGAAGCCTCCTAAATGAGAAATCACCGTGTTTTGGCTTCTCTTTATCCGATGGAGAAAAATTGTTACCTACATGTTCCTCGTCATCCAATTGGTCGAAGACAATGTCCATAGGTCGATGGGGAGGGTGTGTAGGGGAATGATGATCCTGGGAAAACACCGAACTGACCTTAACAAAACCTTCACTATACTTGTCAGGAATACCCAGGTTCCTTGATGTGGGGTTGACATAGAGGACTGCCGCTTGAGCTCCTTGACGTAGCTCTCTGTTTGCCTGGACATGAGAGATGAGAGGGAGAGAGGGAATACCACTCTCGCCTCGAATAAGGACGGGTTGCGACACGTTATCTTTGAGGAGAAACGTAAGCTTCTCCCAATCGATAATAGGTTTGAACATGCGAAACCACTTAATGCTCAAAATGATACCACATCCTGCAAGTTTAGAGACTACAAAATGACGAGTAAATTGGGTTTGTTGAATGATCAACTTGACATCATCACATTCTTAAAAAATCAAAGCGTCCATGCCTTCAAAGAACCCCTGCACCGGGAGGGTGGGGATGGGAGAAGTCTGAAGACGTGCACGTTTCACAAGAGACTCACTTATGACATCTTGAGAACTTCCAGAATCAAACAACACAATGACCCTTTGACCATTCACATGTACATAACATTTTATGAGTTAATCCTCTTCAAATGTTAGGTGCAACGGAATGAATGTTGTTTTTTCTCAAGATTAGTGATCTTTATTGCTCAAGGTTCCTTTTAGTTCTTAGGGAAAGAGAGAGCTTTCCGTCTTATGGAGAGTGCTATGATCACGAACAAAGTGAGTGGATTGTGCGTGCAAGTGAATGAGACTGAGAGAAGGAGAGAGAAGAGATACGACACCGAGAGGTTGTAAAACCCTCCTCCGAAGGCCCCACTCTCGTCGGCGAGAGTGGTCTATTCTTTGATTGCACAAAGGTGTACAATGCGTATGCAATGGACTATGCAACTTGGTCTATGCCGATGACGACAACGGTGACGACGACAACGACGGCTGAAATCTGAGATCTTCTAATCGCTGAATTTCGGGACTGTTTCGGTGGCTGAAAATGACTGTTTTGGCTGCGTTTTCTTGGCTGAAAAATGACGTTTCTTAGGGCTGAAAACTGATGGTCTTTACGGGCTGAATCTGCTACACTTTAGGTGAATGATGCCGGTCTTAATTTGCTGCTGAAATCCAAAAACGCCAGGGGCTGAAATTGGTCCTTCTATCGCCGGGGTTCTGCAAATGCAAAAACGCTAGGCTGATCTGCTATGTCGTGATGACGCCAGGGCTGATCTGATGTGCACAAATCGCCAAGGCTGATCTGATGCAAAAACGCTAGGTCTTCTGTGGAGAAAACGCCAGAGTAGTCGCGGGGTTGGTCTTGCTGAGAAGTTTCCTGTTGAGCGAGGTGCTCCTGCTGCCTCTTCTGCCATTTAGTGCTAACTTGGGTTTGCTTATATAGAAATTTAGCAAAATTGCCCTACCTACTTTTGTAGGAAAGTCACTTAAAAATAATAAGTGAAAATAACCAATAAATAGGAAAATAGGCTAAATGCACTGGAAAATTTCCCTAACTGATGCTAATGGATTCTTATGGGAATTCCGATGATCATGCTGTGTGCAACCGGAGGATATGCATCTATGCTAAGTGACTGGGCATGCACGGTCTACGAATAGACTCACGAAAGTGCCAGATCACTTCTAATCTAACTTGACTTGACTGACGGGAACCCTGCTATGGTGTAGCTTGTCCACGGACACATAGTCTTCAAGAATCTCCATGGCTGAAAATTCCTGAAACCATCTCCAACACAAAACCATGAACATACCCATTCCATGTAAAGTGAAGGAAAAAAATCTTGTCTTCTCTAAAGACTGTGCATGCAATGTAGATGAACATAGAGACAGAGTGACAAACCGTTCATCAAACACATGCAAACAATGCGCTCGAATCTTTTCTGTTTGATCAAAATCAATCAACTGTGGCAAATCACAATGGAAATGCCCATGCTTGGTGCTCATATTATCATGTGCTCTTTCGGAAACTATGTCATGCCAAGGAAGAGACATGGAATGTGACTTCTTAACATACAAATTTTTCAGCTTTTCACGAAAAATCCGCATACATTCGTGCTCATCCATGATAGAAACATGCCCAGCATACAATATGTCATGCCTAGAAAAAGGGATCACATAACGATGCTGACTAAATTACAGGAAACCTTCACGAATGAAACACTCGAACAATGCGTGCGTATCAATCATGCAAACACATAATACTTCCTGTGAGGGTTCTTTGGACCAAGGCTCGAGAGCCAAGATCGGTTCGTCCTGAATGATCGAATCGTCCTGTGGGGGTTCTTTGGACCTCGACTCGAAAGCCAAGATCGCTTTTTCGTGATTGATCGAATCTACGACGAGGTTAGCTTCGCTAGAAAAAGCATCAACTAACACATCATCCTTGTGAACAATCACATCATCTTCATGCAATTCATCATGCTTGTCTTTGTCATCCAAATCATTATGCAAATCATTGGCATCCAAATCATCATGCTTATCATTGTCATTCAAATCATCATCATGCTTCACACAATCATGCAAATCCTATGTGTCATGCTTTGGAGAAGGACAGACGGAGAGAGTCTCCTTTTCGTGATTCTGTGCAAAGTACGTCTGTACTTGAGAAAAAAGTCACAACATCTCTTTGTTTTGTTGGTCACTCTGTTCTTTGAGGGCTTTGTTCTCACGATCAAATTCTGCTTGGTTCTCTGCTTGTCTGCGTTCCATTTCTGCTTTTCTTTCTTTGAATTCATGATCCAATGTGGCTTGTCGTTCTTTGAATTCACGATCCAATGTGGCTTGTCGTTCTTTGGCTTCCAAGCGTGCTTGCTCATACTCACTCGCTATGGCTGCCATTCTTGCGGCATGTCTTGCTTTGCGTTGTAAAGTCTGTTCCATAAACAACAGCTTCAACTCCTCCATTGGAGTTAGTGCAATCGGTGTCGTAGATGGGGAAGGGTCACAAAAACCTCCTGGTGGGGAAAATTCTTCTTCGCCTCTCTCATGCTCATCACTTCCAAGCGAAGTATCCATTCCGCTTTGAGTGATGATCATTCTGAAGTCGTAGCTTCTTGTGGGTTCTTGGGGGTCTTGGGTTCTTAAGTCCACGAGGAACTTGGGTTCTTGGAGGTCTTGGGTTCTGAAGTTCACGAGGAACTTGGGTTCTTGAGGTTCTTGAGGTCCTTGATTCGTGAGAATCTAGGGTTTTTGAGGTGTTCTTTCGCTTGCAAATCGCGTTGGAGAAGGATCTTCTCTTCACCCGAGTTCTACCCTTTTCTGCGGGCGCACCCCTTGGCGACCTTGCGCTGACACCAAGGTTGCTTTTTCCCACCTCACGCCGATTGGCCGGCCGCTAAGTGCACGGTCCGCTCTCAATGAGTCAAAAGAGACACAAGGGGAGGCTGGACAAGCCCTTCTTTCTTGGGATTCCTGTCACTCTTCAACAAAACACGATTAGGAATCGCCACGCCCAAGTAAACTTGGGTTCGTGCGATCGCAACAAGCAAAAAAAATTCTTGTGGTTCTTGTGGTTCTTTCCTTGAGTAATGCAGACACTTCCAAAGCTCTGATACCAATGTTAGGTGCAGCGGAATGAATGTTGTTTTTTCTCAAGATTAGTGATCTTTATTGCTCAAGGTTCCTTTTAGTTCTTAGAGAAAGAGAGAGCTTTCCGTCTTATGGAGTGTGCTATGATCACGAACAAAGTGAGTGGATTGTGCGTGCAAGTGAATGAGACTGAGAGAAGGAGAGAGAAGAGATACGACACCGAGAGGTTGTAAAACCCTCCTCCGAAGGCCCCACTCTCGTCGGCGAGAGTGGTCTATTCTTTGATTGCACAAAGGTGTACAATGCGTATGCAATGGACTATGCAACTTGGTCTATGCCGATGACGACGACGGTGACGACGACAACGACGGCTGAAATCTGAGATCTTCTAATCGCTGAATTTCGGGACTGTTTCGGTGGCTGAAAATGACTGTTTTGGCTGCGTTTTCTTGGCTGAAAAATGACGTTTCTTAGGGCTGAAAACTGATGGTCTTTACGGGCTGAATCTGCTACACTTTAGGTGAATGATGCCGGTCTTAATTTGCTGCTGAAATCCAAAAACGCCAGGGGCTGAAATTGGTCCTTCTATCGCCGGGGTTCTGCAAATGCAAAAACGCTAGGCTGATCTGCTATGTCGTGATGACGCCAGGGCTGATCTGATGTGCACAAATCGCCAAGGCTGATCTGATGCAAAAACGCTAGGTCTTCTGTGGAGAAAACGCCAGAGTAGTCGCGGGGTTGGTCTTGCTGAGAAGTTTCCTGTTGAGCGAGGTGCTCCTGCTGCCTCTTCTGCCATTTAGTGCTAACTTGGGTTTGCTTATATAGAAATTTAGCAAAATTGCCCTACCTACTTTTGTAGGAAAGTCACTTAAAAATAATAAGTGAAAATAACCAATAAATAGGAAAATAGGCTAAATGCACTGGAAAATTTCCCTAACTGATGCTAATGGATTCTGATGGGAATTCCGATGATCATGCTGTGTGCAACCGGAGGATATGCATCTATGCTAAGTGACTGGGCATGCACGGTCTACGAATAGACTCACGAAAGTGCCAGATCACTTCTAATCTAACTTGACTTGACTGACGGGAACCCTGCTATGGTGTAGCTTGTCCACGGACACATAGTCTTCAAGAATCTCCATGGCTGAAAATTCCTGAAACCATCTCCAACACAAAACCATGAACATACCCATTCCATGTAAAGTGAAGGAAAAAAATCTTGTCTTCTCTAAAGACTGTGCATGCAATGTAGATGAACATAGAGACAGAGTGACAAACCGTTCATCAAACACATGCAAACAATGCGCTCGAATCTTTTCTGTTTGATCAAAATCAATCAACTGTGGCAAATCACAATGGAAATGCCCATGCTTGGTGCTCATATTATCATGTGCTCTTTCGGAAACTATGTCATGCCAAGGAAGAGACATGGAATGTGACTTCTTAACATACAAATTTTTCAGCTTTTCACGAAAAATCCGCATACATTCGTGCTCATCCATGATAGAAACATGCCCAGCATACAATATGTCATGCCTAGAAAAAGGGATCACATAACGATGCTGACTAAAATACAGGAAACCTTCACGAATGAAACACTCGAACAATGCGTGCGTATCAATCATGCAAACACATAATACTTCCTGTGAGGGTTCTTTGGACCAAGGCTCGAGAGCCAAGATCGGTTCGTCCTGAATGATCGAATCGTCCTGTGGGGGTTCTTTGGACCTCGACTCGAAAGCCAAGATCGCTTTTTCGTGATTGATCGAATCTACGACGAGGTTAGCTTCGCTAGAAAAAGCATCAACTAACACATCATCCTTGTGAACAATCACATCATCTTCATGCAATTCATCATGCTTGTCTTTGTCATCCAAATCATTATGCAAATCATTGGCATCCAAATCATCATGCTTATCATTGTCATTCAAATCATCATCATGCTTCACACAATCATGCAAATCCTATGTGTCATGCTTTGGAGAAGGACAGACGGAGAGAGTCTCCTTTTCGTGATTCTGTGCAAAGTACGTCTGTACTTGAGAAAAAAGTCACAACATCTCTTTGTTTTGTTGGTCACTCTGTTCTTTGAGGGCTTTGTTCTCACGATCAAATTCTGCTTGGTTCTCTGCTTGTCTGCGTTCCATTTCTGCTTTTCTTTCTTTGAATTCATGATCCAATGTGGCTTGTCGTTCTTTGAATTCACGATCCAATGTGGCTTGTCGTTCTTTGGCTTCCAAGCGTGCTTGCTCATACTCACTCGCTATGGCTGCCATTCTTGCGGCATGTCTTGCTTTGCGTTGTAAAGTCTGTTCCATAAACAACAGCTTCAACTCCTCCATTGGAGTTAGTGCAATCGGTGTCGTAGATGGGGAAGGGTCACAAAAACCTCCTGGTGGGGAAAATTCTTCTTCGCCTCTCTCATGCTCATCACTTCCAAGCGAAGTATCCATTCCGCTTTGAGTGATGATCATTCTGAAGTCGTAGCTTCTTGTGGGTTCTTGGGGGTCTTGGGTTCTTAAGTCCACGAGGAACTTGGGTTCTTGGAGGTCTTGGGTTCTGAAGTTCACGAGGAACTTGGGTTCTTGAGGTTCTTGAGGTCCTTGATTCGTGAGAATCTAGGGTTTTTGAGGTGTTCTTTCGCTTGCAAATCGCGTTGGAGAAGGATCTTCTCTTCACCCGAGTTCTACCCTTTTCTGCGGGCGCACCCCTTGGCGACCTTGCGCTGACACCAAGGTTGCTTTTTCCCACCTCACGCCGATTGGCCGGCCGCTAAGTGCACGGTCCGCTCTCAATGAGTCAAAAGAGACACAAGGGGAGGCTGGACAAGCCCTTCTTTCTTGGGATTCCTGTCACTCTTCAACAAAACACGATTAGGAATCGCCACGCCCAAGTAAACTTGGGTTCGTGCGATCGCAACAAGCAAAAAAAATTCTTGTGGTTCTTGTGGTTCTTTCCTTGAGTAATGCAGACACTTCCAAAGCTCTGATACCAATGTTAGGTGCAGCGGAATGAATGTTGTTTTTTCTCAAGATTAGTGATCTTTATTGCTCAAGGTTCCTTTTAGTTCTTAGAGAAAGAGAGAGCTTTCCGTCTTATGGAGTGTGCTATGATCACGAACAAAGTGAGTGGATTGTGCGTGCAAGTGAATGAGACTGAGAGAAGGAGAGAGAAGAGATACGACACCGAGAGGTTGTAAAACCCTCCTCCGAAGGCCCCACTCTCGTCGGCGAGAGTGGTCTATTCTTTGATTGCACAAAGGTGTACAATGTGTATGCAATGGACTATGCAACTTGGTCTATGCCGATGACGACGACGACGGCTGAAATCTGAGATCTTCTAATCGCTGAATTTCGGGACTGTTTCGGTAGCTGAAAATGACTGTTTTGGCTGCGTTTTCTTGGCTGAAAAATGACGTTTCTTAGGGCTAAAAACTGATGGTCTTTACGGGCTGAATCTGCTACACTTTAGGTGAATGATGCCGGTCTTAATTTGCTGCTGAAATCCAAAAACGCCAGGGGCTGAAATTGGTCCTTCTGTCACCGGGGTTCTGCAAATGCAAAAACGCTAGGCTGATCTGCTGTGTCGTGATGACGCCGGGGCTGATCTGATGTGCACAAATCGCCAAGGCTGATCTGATGCAAAAACGCTAGGTCTTCTGTGGAGAAAACGCCAGAGTAGTCGCGGGGGTTGGTCTTGCTGAGAAGTTGCCTGTTGAGCAAGGTGCTCCTGCTGCCTCTTCTGCCATTTAGTGCTATCTTGGGTTTGCTTATATAGAAATTTAGCAAAATTGCCCTACCTACTTTTGTAGGAAAGTCACTTAAAAATAATAAGTGAAAATAACCAATAAATAGGAAAATAGGCTAAATGCACTGGAAAATTCCCCTAACTGATGCTCATGGATTCTGATGGGAATTCCGATGATCATGCTGTGTGCAACCGGAGGATATGCATCTATGCTAAGTGATTGGGCATGCACGGTCTACGAATAGACTCACGAAAGTGCCAGATCACTTCTAATCTAACTTGACTTGACTGACGGGAACCCTGCTGTGGTGTAGCTTGTCCACGGACACATAGGGTTGCGATGTGTCACGTGACATCAAACATCCCTCATGCTTAGCTTCTTGCTCTACCACACTCATAGCATTCACTTGAGAGGTAGCATCAGAAGTTGACACAATAGAGGTTTCCTTATTAGATTCTTTCTTAGGACATTCCCTTTTCATGTGACCAACGACGTGACAATGAAAATATCTATGTTCCTTTGCATACAATGTTTGTTCTTCCTCACTTAATTGACCACCTAAAACTCCTTAAGCAATCTTTCAGGTGTAAGTTGAGGTTTATCAGATTTTCCTTTACCCTTATCCTTAAGAGTTATCGCCCTTAGATTGAGATCGAGATGGAGAATTAGATCGAGAAGAAGAACCGAGAGAGTTCTTTTTATTGTTGCCACATCCATTAGAATTCTTGTCCTTTTCTTGAGACAAGTCATGAGAGGAAGAATTACCATTATCTAAGGCCATCTTAAGCTTACCCTTGTTGTGCTTCATCTCTTGGAGCTGAGCCAAGCATATTGCTTCTTGCAATGTCTTTGGATCACCGGCTTCCACATCAAACTTGATCGAGAGGTTCAATCCAAAGAGAAAAACCTCTAACCTCGTATCATCCGATTTCCGCAATTGTCCACCTAGCTATGACACACGGTTAACATACGACATCACCGGTTTACCTTGTTGTTGAGACAAAGCCTAAAAATCCTCTTTCAATCGCTTCAGGTGTTGTGGAGGTAAGAAGCGAGTCTTTAGATCCTCCGCGAACTCCTCCCAACTAAGCTCGAGAGGGGGAACAAGGAGAGACTTGGCTTGGCAGCCATGTGGGCTGCCTCTTGCTTTCCCATCCACTCATCCTTCCATGTGATGGCATCACCCGTGAGATGCATGGAAGCCAAGAGAACCTTGTTATTTTTAGACTTTTTCACAACCGCAAAATAGGATGTAAATTGATGTAACCAAGAGTAAATGACAATAGCATCCATCTTACCGTCATACTTACTGAACGTGATCTTCTCGGGAATTGGGTCATGGGTCGTCCGTGCAACAATGGTTGCCTCCGCAATAGTCTTGACAAGCTTTTCATAATCGGGCTCCGAAGAAGAAGTATCGGATCGCACCGCCAAGGTGGTGATGAGATCACGCACGGTTTGCCTTTCCTACTTTCGAGCCTCAACTTCTACCTCGCGCTCCCGTCTACGAACCTCGGCTTCGGCCGCCAATCAACGCTCCTCACGCTTCGCCGCTTCCACACGCTAGGTACGATGTGCCTCCTCTGCTTCCAAACGCTCTTGTCGTCGAGCTTCGTCTGGCCGCATCATCATCTCCATCATCATGCGCATCATAGCATCCGTCGGATTAGGTGGCGAAGGAGGAGTTGGGGGAGGGCTTGGAGGATCCATAGGTGGCACTTGCTCGCCTTCTTGATTGGTGGAGGTATCCATACCGCTACAAGTCTTGACCATGCAAGGATTTCTCCTCTTGGTTCAAGAAAGGTTGCAAACTAATCTTCCGGAGACTATCTACCTCCTCGTCAACGCACCCCGCATGCAACACCAATGGTTGCTATTTTCCGACGCTCAAGGCGCACGGCTCTATGCACAATGGCAGGCTTGCTGTTCCAAGAGTGGGAGGAATATACACCGAACTGTTGCCAACACAACCAAAAACACAAGAGAGAAAAAAAAACTTTTTGGGGATTGACGGATTAGTGCAAAATCTTCAAAGCTCAGATACCAATGTCAGGTGCAGCGGAATTGAAATGGTGAAGATCCAGTTTTACACTTCCACAAAATCCTTTCCTTCTTTCCTTGCATTAGTGAATGCTTTGTGCTTCAATGAATGTTCCTTTTATGTTCCCCTGAAGAGAGGGGCTGAGAGAATGCAATAGAGATGTGTAGAGGGAGAGAGAAAGAGAGAGAAGAAGAGAGCGACACCCGATGGGGTCCCAACCAACCCTCTCAAGGGTCCCCCCACACCGTTACCGATGTGGTATTTGCTTTAGATTGCGTAAATGGAATGTATACACAATGCAATACCTCAATGCAGACTCTACTGACTCGATGACGACAAATTACCATGGTAACTCCTCGAGAAGAGGCACCTCCGGGGCTGATTTGATGCACCTTGGATCCTTCTCGATTTGGGAATTGCGGATGACCACCACTTGCGGATTTGCATTCCCGATGTGAGAAGAATGATGGGCTGAAAACGCAGACCTCGACGAGGGCGATGATGGACAGCAATGGAGCCCTCGATGCCGGCGAGAGAATGGCCGAGGGGAGGCTCGATGGGCTGCCTAAGTACCGGACCGCAACGGGAGACTCGCGTAGGCAATGTCAAGCCACTTTTCGACGAGGGTGAAAACGTTGAGGCTGATCTGCTGCAGAGCTGAGCGCTAGGGCTGGCTGCTGATCTGCTACTGTCCCAAAACGCTGGCTGTTGTGCAGGGCTGAAAACGCCAATGGGCTGAATTCTGAAAACGGTGGCTGAGGTTATCTCCTGCACTTGTCTTCAGATGCTTTCCTTCATAGGTGCATATCACTGGTTAAATACCTATTAGGTTTCAAGTAGGGCAACTGTCCACCATCTTTTCCAACAAAACACGATACACTCTTCTTCGGGGAAGGCGCCATTTGAGATTATTGAAGGTGCTACGAAGGTTCCACCCTTCCTAAGCACGAAAGATAAGATTTTTGAAGCCGATTAGTACATGCGCGACTTGGACATGGCTTTTGCCAAGGTCCGCGAGACTTTGCAGAAATCTCAAGAAAGACAGAAAAAGGCAGCAGATTGCCATCGTCGCGATTTGAAATTGAAGGAGAACGATTGGGTGCTCTTACGTTTTGAGAAGGCACGCCCGAGAAAGAAGAAGGGAAAGGAGAGGCTTTTTTCAAAGCTTAGTATGCGATACTACGGACCTTTCCAGATCTCCAAAAAGATAAATGATGTCTCCTTCCGACTGAAGCTGCTCGACACTTGGAGGATTCACAATGCGTTTCATGTGAGTCTGATGAAGCCTTTTAGAGATGATGTGCCTGATGATGGGGAGTTTGATGAGCAACCCGAAGTGGAAGAGAACGAGGAGATCCTTGTTCCCGGCACATAAAGACATAAAGATTAACGGTAAAGTGATAAGGCGGTTCTTGGTTAAATTCAAGAACTATCCTACATTGGATGCGCAATGGATGGAGGAGGACCTAGCAGATATTCCTCAGGTTGTGAAACTTTACCTTGAAGCTTTTGGTTTAGCATAGTCTATTCCAAATGGAACGTTGAATTCAGCTTGGCCGGATATCTGCTGCAGTGGGTATGCACAAGAGGGGAGTTACTCCGCTCCTTTGTCAACAGATGCCTCGATTTTTGATACTAGAGTCACTGATGTCTCTTTGAGCTTCAAAGATACTGAGAGCTGACAGTATTTTGCTGCATGATTGGAATTCCTGATAATATGATACTGGTTTGTTCTTGACTTGTTTAAGTGCAGGAACTAATAGACGAAATGACTGCAGCATTTTGGTTTGAATGATCTCGATAGACATGGTTGCAATAGGGATTAGTCAATCGGGCATCTATGAGGTCCTGAGTGGATCTAGATGCAATTACTAATTGCATTGCTGATAAATCATGGTCTGAGATCTGAATGAATGTTGAATGTGATTAGTCATGTGATGTCCTGTGTCAATTGGTACATGTGCTAGATGTGTGTTCTTAGTGCGTCGATACTAATAGTCAGTGTCTGCTAAGACAGTTTATGGCTTTTGTCTGTTTTGCAGGCGTAATCGAGGGCGATTACAATGCTTTCAAGAGGGGGGTATGTCACAAATTGGTGATGTGGCTGCCCGGTACATTCATACACACACCCTACCTTGCGAAAAGCCCTGCAGAAATGATGACATGGCAGGCCTGTATGGACAGGTCCGGAAATTGCGGCACAGTTTGCAGATAGCCAGCCACGTGGCAGTGTACGGACGCCTGCCTTTTGCGGCAGCAGCTGTACGGAAAAGCAGGGCCACCTTTTTGGCTACGCAAATTGCCTTGCTTTATTTTACGCGAGAGAGCGAGAGAGAGAGAGAGAGAGAGAGAGAGAGAGAGAGAGAGAGAGAGAGAGAGAGAGAGAGAGAGAGAGAGAGAGAGCCTGATGCTTTATTTTTAAAAGGCTTTTTAGCTTTTGGGGCTCTGCTTTTATCATCCCTTGTAAACGTATTTAATAGTGGCTTGGACTCTCACTTCTCAGAGCATCTGGACGCAGAGTTTGAGAGTGAGTCCCGACCACTCACTTGTACTTCGAGTTGCAGATTAATACAAAAAGAAATACTGAAAGGGGCGCCAGTCTTTGGGGCCAACATCTCTAGGCATGGAACTCCGCCGGGCCAGTGTCGAATCAATTGTGAACTGTGAATTGTTTTGAAGTGAATTCTTGTGGTGTCGCGGTAGAATCTCAACTTGGAGTGACCAAGTCTATTACACCAATGGTTTTAGACCAAGAGGAGCGGTTTCAGAAGGGGAAGAAGTCGGGCTCCAAAGCCTTGACTGGTTCTTCCAACAACAACAACAATAACAAGAAGCAGAAGGGTAAGAAGGAAGGAACCAACACCAAAGACAAGAAGAGTGTTGCCGAACGCGACGCCTTGAAGGCGGAGCAGGATTGCAATAATTGTGGTGAGAAAGGACATTATTGGAGGAAGTGTCCAAAGCGAGTTGGAGAAGCTTCAACCTCCTCGGCGGCAGTACCTGCCTTTGTTTATTTGGAGATTCTCCCCTCGACGGACTCTCCGAGGACATCAGAGGCATTGGTGACCCATTCTCCTCGGGATAGTCGTGATTGGATTCTTGACAGTGGTGCCTCACGGCACATGACACCTACGAAGGATCTATTGTTTAACATGTGGCGACATTATGGTACTATCTTCATTGGCTACAAATTTGAAATTCCTATTCACAGCGAGGGTTCCATGGAGCTCATTCCTGACGGCAGAGGAGGTATGCATACCTCCAAGGTACTTTATGCTCCAAAACTGTCACGTGCACATGGCTTTGTATGCCACGTGGACATACTTCATAGACTTCCAGAGCCAGTTTTCCCCTTCTTCCTAGATAGGGATGTCTAGTATCCTAGGAGGATTAGTATCGGCAATTCTGTGAGCCTGTTTGCAGGACCTACATGTCCTGACAAGTCCATTAGACTAGGTTTTCCAGTTTGGAACCCTCTTGCATAAATGGTTTGTATACGCGTTTTGACAGATGTTATTACACTACAGTGGGCATCTGGCATGACGAGCATGTAGTTCTAGGTTAGAGGAATCCAACGAGCCATTCCTTGCGTCGATTGGATTCCCGGGTGGGCGGATGTGCGACAGTTGCACCCAGATTTGGACCCCCTCGACCTATTTTCAAATTCCACCAAAGGTAAATACTTTTCCCATTGAGTCTTCTGATCCAAGATGTAAGACTTCAATAAATCTAGTACCACTGAATTGGCAATCTCACATTGCCCAACAGTCTGCAGGTGGAAAGATGACGAGAACTGCAACCGCATGCCAACGTTCTCCCAAATAGCCTTTCAAAACAAACTCGTGAATATGGGGTCCCTGTCGGAGACAATCGTCTCGGGCATGCCATGTAATCTGAAGATCGAAGCCACAAACAGTCTCGCTAAGTGATCCGGCTTGACTGTTTTCTTCACTGGAATGAAATGAGCCTGCTTGCTAAATCTGTCAATAACAGTCCAGATACCATCGTGACCACTCTGTGTTCTCGGGAGATCAAAAATGAAATCCATTGCAATACTTTCCCAGGGGCAGGTGGGTATGGGCAAAGGCTGTAACAATCCTTGTGCTTTATGCCTATCAAACTTGACCTTCTGGCATACCTAGCAACTGCGCACAAACTCGTCCACATCCTTCTTGAGTCTCGGCCAAAAGAAGTATCTCTCTACCCCTTTCAAGGTGGTAGCAATGCCGCGGTGGCATTCGGTCATGACCTTTTCCCCTCAACGGCTGTGTAACGCACAACATGGTTTTCCTCATTAAGTAGCCATCCCGAATGGAGTATCCCGCTATTGTCTCTCCATCTCGTATCCGTGTGAAAATGTCTGCAAAATCTGTATCTATGGCATATTGATCGACCATATCCTCGAAGCTCCTATGATGTATCGCGGAAATAGCCACAACCAACAGCTTTCGAGACAAAGCATCTGCCACCAAATTCTTTTGTCCATGCACATGGACAATCTGGAAGTGAAACTGTGACAAGATATTCGCCCACCGCATCTGCTTTTCCGATAGCTGCTTCTGTGACAAGAAGTAGCGTAAACTCTGTCTATGAAGACAATAAAATCTGCTTCGAATAGATAATGCCGCCACTGAGTAAGAGCATGGATAACCGCCAAAAGCTTTTCTCATAAATCTGTGTTGTCAATTCCGGCCTTGAGAACATTCGGCTCTCGTAGGCAATGACATGGCCTTCTTGTATTAAGACCGCACCCAGACTACGACCACAAGCATCACAATATACTTCAAATGACTTCTGCAAGTCCAACAAAGTCAAAATTGGTCATGTAGTCAGCTTCTCTTTCAAAGTCTAAAGGCAGTCACCTCTGTGGGTCCCCACGAGAAAGGGACTCTTTTCTGTGTCAAAATATGCAAAGGGGAAGCAACCTCTGCAAACTTTCTAATGAACCACCTGTAGTACGAACACAATCCCATCTAACTTCATGGACATTCTTCAAAACAAGCCAATCACGGATAGTCTATAGACTTGGCCGGATCCATCTGCACTCCTGCTACTGAGACAATGTGTCCCAAAAAGTGTATCTCTGGGAGGAAAAATTCACTTTTCTTCACATTAATGACTAACTTCTGATCTCGTAATGCCTGAAAGACCTGAAGCAGATGGTCTCTATGTTCTGCCTCATCGATGTCATCAAAGAAAGTGCCAACAAATAGTTTGTACTCTCATAAAATCTCGTCCATCATCCGGTTAAATGTCTCAGGAGCATTTAATTGGATGATGGACAGGATTTTTTGAGAGGCATCACCAAAAACTCAAATAACCCAAAAGTCGTCCGAAAGGCTGTCTTGTAGACATCTCCCGACGCAATTCGGATCTGATGATATCCGCTTTTCAAGTCGATCCTACTAAAGAACGAGGATCCCTGTATAGTCAGTCAAGTCTATCATCAATCCTAGGAATCGGAAATCTGTTCTTGATGGTGATTTTGTTGAGAGCTCTATAATCGATGCATCTTCTCCAAGATCCGTCTTTCTTCAAAACTAACAACACTGGAGAGCAGTACGGTGAAGTACTAGGTTGGACAAGACCCTTTTCCAAGAGGTCTTTTACTTGGTTCATAATCTCTTCGTTCTGGGCTCGGCTAACACGGTAAGGTGGCCGGTTCGGTGGTGTGCTTCCAGGTATCAGATCAATGGTATAATCCTCAAGACGAACGGGTGGTAACTCGCCTGGCAGGCCCTTTGAGAAGCAATTGGCATGAGTGTGGAGAAATTCTTGGCGTTCTTTATCAAGTTCAGACATATTTGTCCTATTCTCATCATTATCTCTCTCAAGAAGATCGAGTAAACAAACAGACTGGATTTCATTAATTTTGAAATGCCTGAAGTCGATACAATAGGGGGACAGACTCGCCCTCAAGTTTTACATCAAGTACAATGATTATGCGCTTCTCTGTAGTCAAACTCGCTTTTCTCACCCGATAGTCGACCACGGCGTTGTTCTTGTGGTACAAGGGAATTCCCAAGAGGACATCACAACCTTCCAAAGGCATTATGTAGAAGTCCTCATGCCCCAAATACCCCTGACAATGCAACCGAAGTTTGCCAATGACAGGTGTAATGGCTACGTCCCTGTCGGGTGCCGCTAGAACTGCCTCTATTAGTGGTCCCATCCGATCGGGTGTGATCTCGAACCAAACCGCCAATTCAGGTGAAACGAAGTTGGCCTTGGCTCCTCCATCAAAGAAGATCAGGGCTTCTTGGTCTTTCACTTTGTCCCATGCTCAGCAAAGTTCTATACTCTCATCCATCATGCAAACAGTCTTGAACCATTCATGTTTTCATCTTGTCTTTTCGTCCACGTTCCTCAGCTGCTCTCAAACCCTCAGGCCTGTCTTCATCCTTGTCGCTTTGTTCTTTCAGTGCCTTTTTAGGGCACTTCGCAGAGATATGCTCAGTTTCCCCACATCCAAAGCACTTCCCCTCTTTGATGTAAAGAGCTCTCTCTTGAGAAGTGAGTTTGGGTCGTGCATCCTTTTCTTTCTTTTCTGTGTTGCTCTTCCTCTTTCTACTTTCACTTTTCGAGGTCTGTTCGGTCCATTGCGTCGTGATTTCATGTGGGGTAGGTCAAACTGCCTAAGTGAAAGGCAAAACCCTGTTTCGCATGACTAGTCAGTTCCTGAATGGAATCTGACTTTTGCTCTAAGCAATGAGGAAGTCCCAAGGTAAACCGCTCAATCTAGTCTTTGAACGAGATCTTCTTAGATGAAGAGGCTGGTAGAAAAGAGCTCCAGAATCTCTCGCAATAAGCGTCCAATGTATCCTTCTCGTCATCCGAAGATGGTTCCAAGCATTACGTATGTCGCATTCGTACTCTCGAGTCAGCCAAGAAGAAATAAAAAGCCTTTTGAATTTCAACCATTTAAATGGCGTCGTCTTGTTTAATAGAAGCGTGGACCACCAAGTTGGAGCATTTCCCTTGAAGTAAGAGGTAGCCCTCCGAATCTTGGAGTGTTCTAAGTAACGCCCTCCAGAGAAAGCTATGTCAAACTGTTGTACGAAAGACAGCTTTCGAAGCATCTCTATAACCAGAAAACGTGTCAAATTTAATTGATTGTCCACCTTCTTTAAACTCTCGAACTTTCTTGCTTTTATCTTCCAGAAAATCATATTGGTTGGCTTGATAAAAATTCTTTTTCTTTGCATAAAAGCTGCTGTCGTCAGAGTCCGAACTATCCAAAGACTAGTCCTCTGTAGAACTGTCAACCAATGGGTGAGATTTAGGCTTCTTTGCCTTTTTCTTGCCCTTTCCGAAGCTTTGCTTTTTGCTCCGCTTTTTGCCTTTTCTGTCATCTTCGCTCGAGTCAGAAGAGCTAGAAGAAATGTCAAAAGAAGAAGAAGAAGAAGAACTAGGTACTCCTTCAAATCGAACACGCTTCTTCTGCTTTCTTGCCGATGCAAATGTAGACTGACGACCCAAATAACCCGGGAAGTCAGTTCCTTTCTTCTGCTTTTTGTTATGCTTTCTGCTTTGCTTTGCACGTCAAAGAGCTGAGAAATTCGTGCATCAACCACCTCTTCTAATTCTTGCTCTGTATACATCCTTGGAGTAGGAGGTTTCTTTAGTGCCGGTTTGAGGGGTGGTTCTGTGGTTTGCCGCCATTGTGAAGCACCTCGTCGAAGGAGGTCTGGCTCATAGATTTTGCAAATTTCGGGTCCTTCGCAAAATTTAGCATCATCTTTGTTGCATCGTCGATCAATCGTCAACGCTCCATCTCTTCGAGCTCCGCCTGAGTAGGTCGAGGCGGGCCGTACTCCTCGCGTGAATCTTCGTTGTGATCTCTTCTCGCATCTCCAAATGCAGAGGAAGTCGACTGATCTTTGTCTGAAGCCATAAGTGCCGCGTAAAAAGGATCGGATTTCCCGGTAGAAGAGAAATCGATCACGCTCTGATACCACTGTAACATACTTTGGACACTCCAAGTCGAGATTCTACCGCGACACCACAAGAATTCACTTCAAAACAGTTCAAAGTTCACAATTGATTCGACACTGGTCCGGCAGAGTTCCGTGCCTAGAGATGTTGGGCCCAAAGATTGGCACCCCTTTCGGTATTTCTTTTTGTATTAATTTGCAACTCAAAGTACAAGTGAGTGGTCGGGACTCATCTCACACTCTGCGTCCAGATGCTCTGAGAAGTGAGAGCTATTAAATAGGTTTACAAGGGATGCTAAGGTTTACAAGGGATGCTAAAAGCAGAGCCCCAAAAGCTGAAAAGCCTTTAAAAATAAAGCATCAAGGCTCCTCCTCCTCTTCTTCTTCTTCTTCCTCTTCCTCTTCCTCTTCCTCTTCCCCTTCCCCTTCCCCTTCCCCTTCCCCTTCCCCTTCCCGCTCCCTCTCTCTCTCTCTCTCTCTCTCTCTCTCTCTCTCTCTCTCTCTCTCTCTCTCTCTCTCTCTCTCTCTCTCTCTCTCTCTCTCTCTCTCTCTCTCTCTCTCTCTCTCTTTTTGGAAAAATCAGGGCTGTATATTACTGAGTACAATATAATCCCCAACGGATGCCAAAATAGCCTATCACGTGGGGTGTACAAGCGGAATGTAAGGTTGAGAGCCACTATAGTGACAACTCGACTAGAACAATCTCATGGTGGTCTGTATGATGAGTGGGGGAGAAACCACTGAGGAGGTGCATAATGCCATGTAATCAGTCCACCTGTAAGTGTGAAGAAGAGTGGAGATCGGGCCCAACGCCGAAGGAAGTCAAATCGACGAGCCTCGGCTGCTCTAGATGTACCTGAGGAAGAATCCCACTGCCAAATGAGGGTGTGAATGATGTCCAGCCAAATGGCAGTGAGGGTATCCGGAAGGAGCTGTGGAGCCGCACTGAGAACGTGAAGACAACGAGCTCTCCAAACATGCCAGAGTGCAATGCTAGTGATGACTGAGAAGATTTCATCACGTGTCTGAGGATCCCCCTGCCAAGCAATCTATGGTAACATAGCCAAAGTCCCTCGCCGGTAACCAATCGAGGTAAGCATAAGAGCTGGATCTGTGTCTAAGCCCTCGTAGAAAAGATGCGGTCCGGGCATCGGCATCAACCAGGAGACAGATCCCCAAGTGAGAAATCCATGCTGAACACCAGCTCTGCCAAGTAAAAGCAAACTGCTAGCCACACTACATGAGAAGACGAGCATGACCAAAGACAGTGTGCAGGTGACTCAGGTAGGCGCAAAGAACAGCGAGTACATAACGGATCATGACCCATAGAAGCTAACCAAGTCCCAACTGGAAGTCCTGCATGTGCAATCATCCATAGGAAAAAAGAAATACGACGAGCCACATGTAAATCCCAGATGGCTAACCAAAACTGTTGTAAATAGGCATGGGAAAGACCTGAATGTAACCAAAAACGCATACGAGTGGGCTGCTCTGGGTGCTGTCTCATCAATGCGAATCTTCCAATTCTGACTGTGTACTCAAAGAATGATACATGTGCACCGATGGGGTTAGAGTGAGGCCAATGCCACTCACCTCCAAAGTGCAGCATCAGCGGAAGCGAAACGGGGGTCAACACGACGCCGCTTCCCGCGGGAGCCAACTACTCGTATGGCCTCCCATCGAGTGCCAGGGTAGACAAGGTGCGGAGAGATAGTAGCAAATGTCAATCTAGCATGCATCCCCGGAGAGTAGTCAGTATCAACTGTGAACAGCATGGTGTCTAAACGAACTAATAAGAGAGTGCTCTAAGCAAAGAGGCCTTCCCAGCCACAATGTGGAGGCATCTGAACCGTGCCTCGCATGACTGCGTCCCAGTGTGAAGAAATAGCAGAGTCAATCTCAAGCAGTCTGTCTCTTACCCCGCGACCAATGTCATAATGTTCTGCCACAAAATCTGCATCCAACATACGTGTCTCATGAAACAACCGCATAGAGGCAACAGGGCCAGTGTCGCAAGCAGCCCAATCAATGTGAGTCCTCTCTCCAAGCTGACGGGGTGGATTAACCGAAGAATCAAGAACTGCATCATTCCAAATGAGAGGCTGGCGCTCGATCTCCTGACGGCATGAGGGAGGTGAGCGTATGATAGCTCGTCGCATGGATACCCAAATCTGAAGGAGCGATCGGATGAAGGGTGAGAGAGTGCTGGTGCACAAGGGGGCATCCGTAAAGAGAACGATACCCTGTTTGCCAAGTATGGCCATCTCTAGTGTCGAGGCGTGGAGTCGCTGTGGAAAGAGCGGCCTGAAGAAGCATCTTCCAAGGTTCTTGGCCGGGAAAAAGACCCCGAACAATAAGCTTGGTAAGAAGGGCGCGGCTTTGTAATTCAGGATCAATAATGCCAAGGCCACCCGCTGACCTAGGACAAATAATCGTGGACCAACGAGCTCGAGCACGAGTCCCATCTGTGCCACTCCATAAAAAGTTCCGCACGAGTCTGCGGAGCTGAGCTATCACACCAGAATGTAGCATCCAACAGGAGGCCGTATACCATACTGTAGCCAGAATGACCTGGTTGGCGACCAATGTACGGCCAGCCAACGACAGATGACGTGAAGACCAATGACATAGCTTCCTGCGAATAGACTGTAGTACGGGTGCAAACTGCTGCTGTGAGGAAACGTCAAAGACTCTCTCTCTCTCTCTCTCTCTCTCTCTCTCTCTCTCTCTCTCTCTCTCTCTCTCTCTCATTCTCTTGCGTAAAATAAAGCAAGGCAATTTGCGTAGCCAAAAAGCTGGCCCTGCGTTTCCGTATAGCTGCTGCCGCAAAAGGCGGGCGTTCGTACACTGCCACGTGGCTGGCTGTCAGCAAACTGCGCCGCAATTTCCAAGCCTGTCAGTACAGACCTGCCACGTCATTGCATGCCACGTCATCATTTCTGCAAGACTTTCCACAAGGGAGGGTGTGTGTGTATGAATGTACCGGGAAGCCACGTCAATTTGTGACCATTGGAACTAGCTCCTCCAATGTGATAGCATTCAAACGACCACTGGTAAGCAAGGAAGAGTAGAAGTTGGTGTATGGGGGAGGCAATTGAGCCAAAAGTTGAATGGCCATGTCCTCCGAACTGATAAGCTTTCCCATATGAAGTATCTCCTCCTGAAGCTCTTGCATCTTGTTGATATGATCCTGCATGGAAGTGTTCTTCGCATCCAAGGTTCTCAACTGCACCTCGAGGACTATCCGCTTCATTGGAGAGACTCAATCATATAGAGAAGAAAGCAGATCCCACATCAACTTCGCATCTTGCTTTAGCCTTATGTGGCCAATCACTGAGGATAATAAAAGACCTGATCCGGGCATTTACTCGTTCCCATATCCTTTGGCTTTTGAAAGTTGCTTGAGACAAATCCTCCAAGCTCGTAAGAGTCAAAGACCGCCATCATAGTTGCTTTCCAAATGACATAATTGTCTCCACTCAATCATTGATCCGAGGGAAAGGTAGGAAGTGTAGGTATCTTGATTGGTTGATCACCTACTCCGGAATAGAATTAGGGCCAATCTTCCCATTCGTCATTGACGGTGTGGTCACCGTTGCTAATCCCATCCTCTTGGTGTCCGTCATCACCATGGGCTGAAAATGTGTCTGAGTCATCATTCTTCTCCATGGTGTTTGAGAATTTGGGCATGTGAAGCGGCTTGGATCAAGTGAAAGATAGGAAATTTGCAAATCTGTCCACTACAGCCAAAATCAGCCCCAAAAGAGTGAAAAACGCAGAAAAAACAGCAAGCCGCCTCTTTTTGTCGCAAAAAACAGCAACTCAATCTCGAACAAATCACTAATCCGATTCAAGAGCACCACCGTGGCTCTGATACCATGTCAAAGGTGCAACGGAAAGAAGGCGAATCGGATGAGAAACTTATCTGCAACTACGATCAAGACACCTCTCTATGACGGACAGCCAATAGATCTCGAATATATTGCGATGAATCTCCTCGCCGTGTAGGCACATGCATGTACCGCCCACCGAACAAACACTGGATCTTGCCGGGGATGCACAATCGCTACGGAGCGGTGGTAACAGGCCAGAAAGGAAAGCGCTAGGGCTAGAGAGACAGAGATCGCAAGCTAATGCAGCCTCCTGCAAAAAAACGCGAGAGAATGTGCAAAACGCTAGAGAGGGAGTGCTCGCCACAAAGTGCAAACGCGAGAGAGAAAACGCTAGCAAAGAGAGAGAGAGAGAGAGAGAGGGAGAGAGAGAGAGAGAGAGAGAGCCCAAACGCTAGTAATCTGCATTCAACAACTTGCCAAAAGTATCGGGGGGGGGGTGCTGCTAATATAGGACAAACTCCAATTTGCCCTACTCAGCTAGAAAACCCCACGATTCTAGAAATTGACTAAAATGGCTAATAAATATGTGAACTCACTAAAAGTGACCTGCAACACATATTTAGTGGCCTAAGTGCACATAGATGACTCGAGACTCTGACCCCGGGAAACCCTTGGAACAGGGATCCTACCTCATGCCAACCTATCGGGCGAGCAATACCATGATGTGCATTGCCAAGAATAGGTACGTCTACCTCAAGTACGGCCGAGCACAGCCACAAAACAACACTCACTCCCTAATTTGCTCCTGGGAGATACCAGAGCTACCATCGGACAGGCAGATGAACTCTAACAATTTTTGCCCTTTTTTCAGCCCTAAACTGTCCTCTTAACAGTGGGACACTGTTTCCAATGGTTGTGGTATCCGTATGGCTAAAAAACTGTCCAATTTTAGATCATGACCATCGCTGAAAACGCACCTTTACGGTGAGGTTATCACCCTCACCGGTGCCTGCTTTTGGAGCAGCAGTTAGCTACTCCTGTTCCTGCTCAAAGAGGTTCTTGCCTCAGCAAAAACGCATATGACAACACATTTGTACATGAGACAAATGAAGAGCCCTCTTGTGGGGCATCACATTACTGCACTTAGGGAAGAGAGAGAGCAATGTGAGATGTGCAGGACATGACATCTTGCACCACACTGTACAGAGGAAAAGCTTGCAATCAATAGCTCTTTACCTGTGAGCTTGCAAAATGAGACCTCCCAGCTACAAATGGAGCCCAACCTTCTTCTACATGAGGAAAGTGCACCTGAGAGTGCCACTTGACACATTTACAACCAATTTCCCGTTTCGGGGTTGCGGCTTAAAAATCTCCTGACTGGTTGCCTAGTTGACTTTGCAAGAGTTCTAAAATGTTCCACTTGTCATTCCGAAGGTAATGACGCGAACAGATTTCATGGTCCAAAATAGCAATTCCCTAAATTTTAGGGGATGCTTCCGTTAGACTCCCACTGGTCATTATCTGACCATCTATCCCCACTGGGACCGCATCCAAAAATGCAATGTGGCCCAGCTATCTCGTACTTTCCTTCGGTGACCGCACCTCGGCATTGTACCTTTATTGAGTTCACTTCCTAGTATCCACCAACTTGCTAAGTGCGACGGGGGACCTACATGATCTTGAACTGAGCCTAGACATCCTCTTACTCTACAAATTTCAGTGCCAATCAACTTCCCGTCTGCGGATGAAACTACCGTTCACATTGGCCATACAATGTCCGACCATTTGCAACTTCAAAAAGAGGGTCTCAAAAATAAAACAAAAATCATTGGAAAGAAACTAACAACTAAAGTTAGCAATTGCCACGTCCTCGTAACATAGTTAACAGTTGCCACGTCCTCGTGACACGGATGATGCCCCTTGGACTCAACTGGCGACTGATACCATGTGAGTGCGCGTGTGCGGAAGCGCAGAGAGAGAGAGAGAGAGAGAGAGAGAGAGAGAGAGAGAGAGAGAGAGAGAGAGAGAGAGAGAGAGTGTAGACACAAACGCAAGATGCTGGTGTAGGGAAGAGAAGGCGATCTGTCCCCCCACTGACTACCAGAGCAAGAGACATGTACAATGCCAATCTATATGTGTCTGACTGACTATGGGTACCCCCTGGCCCCATATATAGGTGCCCAAGGGGAGGTAGGGCAATGCAAGGGAAAGACCCCACGACCAAACAAGAAAAATTAGGAATATAGAGGACGCCCGGACAAGGTGGACAGCCGGCCCAGAAGTGGACGGCCGGACAATGCAGCCTATATACATATGCAAAGGGTGGCCACCGGAGGCACACTGGCAGTACATGTATGCCCTAGACCTGTGAAGCAACAGAGTAGTGCAAGTCTAACACCAAGCCCCCTCTCTACTCTCTCACTGCTCAAGCTTCCTCTCCTTTCTGAAGCTCCCACTCTATTAATAATCTCTTTTGGTGCAATTCAATGCCCAAAGCGTAAATAGATCTATGAGACATACGTGAAGCTCAAAAAATAAAATAAAATAAAAGAATTTCATTTCTGATGTTCCGGCTACTGACCCTATTTCCTAACTTTTGTCGCCCCGACCCCAACCACCTTCTCCATTCTCGTTCCCCGTACCATGTTTCTATGCTTTTGAGATCACGTGGAGGAAATTGAATACGAAGTATAAGTATACTTTGGTATTGGTCGTATGCATCGAAGCACAAGAAAGAATTACCTTCAAATTTTTGCACACTAGTGAGATTCTTGGTGATAAGAATGCCATGTTGCATCTTCCTTTTCATACGCCTCTTCAATCCACATCGCAAAAAGATAAGCTAACTATCCACACATTTGTTGAGTTCAGGAGTATCCATCCACGTCCTCGAGGCAAGGGTGGGAAAAAAATCCCTTTCCAAACAAAATTTTGAAACAACTAAATTCTATTCGAATGAGTGCGAAATTACTGATCACTTGCCTTTAATAGTAAAATTCTCTTTAAGCTTAATGAAGACGAATATAACACATGAAAACTTCACAACATATTTATTAGATGAATCCTTCCCTTACCTAGATGTAACAACTAAACATCTAAAAGTTAACTACCGGACACAATGAATTAAACCAATGGAACACTGAAGATATTTGTGCAAAAGATTCTGTAACCAAAAAATGTGCTTGTGAATAAATAGAGGATGGCAAACCTACTTCCTTCACATCTTTATGTGTTACCATAACTAGACGTTGTTGCATAAAATTGAACACTTCTGTATGTATCATGGATACGTGTATGATCACTTGTAATCTTTACAAGACCTTCTAGCTTGCAATATTGAGCAAAAAACGGTGAAATAAACAAGTTAAAAGAAACACTGACCTTCCGTTTCAATGTACATCCTTCCGGGCACAAAAGAAACCCACCCTGAGCTTGGATAGAGGCCCCTGCACTGCACTTCAATCTGCGGGAAACCCAATATCAGAGTTATGTACAACCCAAGGACCTCTCTCCAAACGCAGGGAGGATTGCTACTGAAGCACGATCGCTCGCTCGCTCGCGTCTCTCTCTCTCTCTCTCTCTCTCTCTCTCAAAATCGCGTAGACCTCTAAAATAGTGTGTAAAATTCAAGGGGGCTCTAATATTAGGGCACCTGAGACTGCCCTTTTATTAGAGCTGAGTCATACGCACAGGAAGTTGGGGACAAATTCCCACTATAATTTCCACATTACAAATGATGACAACATCATGATCTGTTGTGAGGAAGGGATCGCATGCCTAGCTAGGTGCGGTTGGGGGCACGGGAATGCCGGTCCGTGGTGGGGTTGACTATGGCGCTATTGCTAAGTAAGGCTCTGCAAGGTTCGCTACAGCAGGTAGTCCCAACACACACGCACACACACACCAATAGCACCTCCGCTCCCTTCTCATGGCTTCGGTATTTCCCTCAAATTTCCACCTAGCCCTCTTGGCCCTGTTATGGACGGTTCCCAACGCAAGCCATGACCCCTAGCCGCGTATAGTCGCTACAAGAGATGGCTTCATTAACGATGCCAAATCACCGAGGTCGTTAGCGGGCGTCGATATATGCATTGCTAAACCTAGAGGGAGATCCAATTTTTTTTAAAATAAATTTTGAATTATCGACACGTATATCGACGCACTTACCGACACGTGATCGGCATGTTTATCGATTGGCATACCAACACCTGTACCGACACCACCCCCAAAAATAGAATCACGGGCTTTCTTCTCCTGTTTCGCCCCATTTTCTCAAAAGTCTCTTGCTCTCCTCTTCTCCCTTAGCACTTGTTTTAGATCTACTGCAAGGGGACTTACCAGGCTTCAGATATGCACTAGTACACTCGTCGGCAACAAGAAGGTGAGATTATTTCGTACATTTATGGTAGGTTTTTTTATTTGAGTGTGTGTGTGTGTGTGTTTTTTTGCAAATTTGGCATGCGCGGCATCCTCTCTAGCGTTTTGTGCTCACTTAGGCCGCTTGTGAGTGCACTATCCCTTTCTTTTTTTGTATACACACACACATGCACATAAACATGTACACGTAAATAAATAAAGAGGCACATACGTGTACGCACACACATATACACACAAAATTAAAACAAATTATATTAAATAAAAATAAAAAATATGAAAATTGTTATTTTTAAATTTTGATTAAATGCTTAGGTTAAAGTGTTAGGGTTTGGCCATTTTAATTAGTATAAAACTTGCCGCTTAGGATTGGCTAGCTTCATGTTTCAGTCTGCTTAAACTTAGCGTTTGGTCGTTTCAATCCGTTTAGGGTCATTTCACTTCACTTAAAGCTATCCGCTTAGCATTAGCGGCTTTTGGTTATATGGTCCTGGTTGGATGGTTATGGTAGGCCACGTAAAGCCGCTTAGGGTTTGACCACTAATAGATGGTCGTGTTCGAACGGTTAGGGTAGGCTGCGTAAAGCCGCTTAGGTTAGGCCGCTCTAAAACGGATTGGGACAACGTTTGGCCATTTCAATCTTCTTAGGGCTAGCGCTTAGGGTCAGCTGCTTTTGGTTTGGCCGCTAATAGATGGTCGTGTTTGGACGGTGTTTGGCCGCTAATACATTATCGTATTTGGAGTGTTAGGGTAGGCCGTGTAAATCCGCTTAGGTTTGGCCACTCCAAATCGGATTGGTGTAGTGTTTGGCCATTCTAGTTTTCTTAGGGCTAGCCGCTTAGGGTTAACAGCTTTTGGTTTGGCTGCCAATAGATGGACGCCATGTTCGGACAGTTAGGGTACGTTGTGTAAAGACTCTTAGGTTAAGCCACTCTAAATCGGCTCAGGGGAGTTTTTGGACATTCCAATCTGCTTAGGGCTAGCCGCTAAGGGTTAGCAGCTTAGAGTTAGTGACTTTCGGTTTGGTTGTTAATAGATGGTCGTATTTGGAGCGTTAGGATACGCCATGTGAAGTCGCTTAGGTTTGGCGTTCCAAATCGGATTAGTGTAGCGTTTGGCCATTTCAATCTACTTAGGACTAGCCACTTAGAGTTAGAGGCTTTTGGTTTTGGCTGTTGATAGCTAGCACGTCGTGTTCGGATGGTTAAGGTACGATGTGTAAAGTGTGGGTTTTGTCCTGAAGTCTGAGTGAATGAAGGAAAAGGGGGAATTATCCCACATGAAATGGAGTCAAGTTATAGAGCTACTTAAAGCTCATTTCATGAATGAATAAACACAACTCTATTTTGCATTACATCTCCCTTGTTTATTGTGAGCTTGTGATGGCTTAGCAAATACTCAAGACCATGTTTATGAGTCCAAGTTAATCGATCTTGGAACCTAATTCGCTTGAGTCATAATCTAGCCAACACACACTCACTTGTGTGCACGATGTTTATCTTTCATCCACCCTAGCTAGCAGGATCCCATTCCCATCAAGTGGTATCAAAGCACGGGTATGCTAGCTAGGTTTGCTATTATGCATTTGCATGTTTGTACAATTAGCATTCCTTAATCACCATTAGCTAGATCCATTAGGCTTTATCTTCTATTGTATATTGCATGCCTAATTAGTACTCCATTGGCTAGCATGAGCATGTTCTTGAGTTAAAGAGTCTTGGGCCACTACTCACTAGCCAATTGGAAGCCTAATTAGCATTAGAGTGCATTAATTTTGCCAACAAGAACTTGCATTTTGCATTCAAAAGATGCTCCTTATTTTAGCAAAATTATCATTTGCAATTGATGTGTGTGTAGCTTGTCTCGAGAGCTTTCGATCAAGCCCATCTGCACCAACTTTGAGCTAAACTTTGTCAATTAACACTTTGAACAAACCTCAAGCTTTCAATCTCCATTCTCTATTTTTCCTGCAAAACTAAGCTTCAAATTGTGTGTGTGTGTGTGTGTGGGCGGGGGGGGGAGAGAGAGAATTTTTTCTTTTGCATTTAATGCTTGCCATTTTATTCCACAACACCACCCTTTTTCTTGAGAGAATTGTGGTGGGATTACCCTCTTTAAGGAGGTCAACCCTCAAAGGCACCATCCACACAACAAGAGTGCGCGACAGGTCTCAAATTGCCCACCAAAAGCGGATTTGACTGCATTTTCGGGTCTGACCTGTCGTAAACCGTCCGACGACACTTTTTAACTCCATCCGATGGTTGCACTGCCTTTGCACTGATGACTTGCCGCGAGCGCGAGATATCCCGATTGGAACCCTGCTCGTGCCTGCCCGGAAGCTGCCCGCCCTGACCCCACTTGCCCGCGCTGCCCGACTTAACCAAAGCCATTGTCCCACGGCCATTGGCCCGACCCTCGATCTTCTAAAGTTATAAGGCTCCAAGGCCTCTAAGGGCATGCTCCCACTCAGCAGCACTTAAAGGCATTCAAAGAAGCTTCAAGCAGAGAGATCGCCTTCAAAGCTAGCAAGGCTTCAAAAAGGGAGCACAACAAGAATTCAAAAGGGGATCATCAACCTATCCAAAGCTTTGGACTCCACGTCGGCTTGGCTAAACATCAAAGCAAAGCAGAGGAGCATTACTTCTTTGTGAAGAGGGGCTTCACCCTGGTGAAGAGGAGGCTCACAAAGGAAGAAATTTCTCTCTCTCTCTCTCTCTCTCTCTCTCTCTCTCTCTCTCTCTCTCTCTCTCTCTCTCTCTCAACTTGCAATGAAATGAATCCAACCAAGCACAACAACTTCAAATAAATTTCACATTTTTTGTGCTCGTGTAAAGAGACAGATATTGGCTAGGAGAGTCTCCTAAGCTAAGGACCCTCTATTAGCACAATGGGGGAAAAGGGGATTGAAAAGTACAAAGGGGAGGGGTTTCACACCTGGAAAACAAAGTTAAGGGGTTACCTAATGAAAAAATGTATATGGTCTGTTATCAACACAACCCTAGAAAAACTGATGGAGTGCACACTAGGGCAACGACAGTCATAGCAATTGCATAGAATTTGGCCAAGGATGAACAAGCATTAGGAATTATCATCACTTCCTTGCATGACAACTATGTGCATTTCATAGACGAATGCAAGCATGCAAGCTTGGCATGTTCTAGAGAGCAATTTCGGAGCTAGGGCCAAAAGAGGTATAGTTAGTCTCAAAAGCCTATCATTGGTAGGGGGTAAATGCTTAGGTCAAATAGGGGGTGTGGCGTTATTCCTCAATACCCTATTATCGGCAAGCGAGTGCATAGAGATAGGGCTAAAGCATACGTGGCAACCACAATGACCTCTCCTCTTCTTGCTTGGAGATGAATCCCCACAATGCGCTTTGTTTGGAGGTCCTCTCTGTAGGTCGAAGAGGGATGTAGATGGCGAGTTCACTCTCTCTCTCTCTCTCTCTACGCTTTTAAAGCTAGACTTTGGAGTAATTATGTAACATTTTGTACGCACTCTGGATTAAGTATGTAACACTTTTGGCAAGCCTCATGATTTTATCACTTGGTTTTGTATTTGGATTAGAACCTGGTTTTCTTGCCTTTTCTATTATTGGGGCATTAAGTCCATTGTTTCACAGTTCGTAGTAAGACATCGACAACAAAAAAGGTAGGTAGAACCAACTTTTTTTAATGTACCAAGTTTTAATTTCTTTGAGTTTTGGTGAATAGCTTTGTTTTGAGGCATTTATATTTTTTTACATAAACCTTGTTCATAGAAACATTGCAGCTTTAAAGATTTAAATAGCTCTTAATCCTAGCATAAGTTGTGCATGTTTAACTAAAGCTTTAAAAATGTTCTCTAGTTTAGTTTATTGAGTTTTGAATCTTTTTATCAGTCCAAATTAGCTCCTAAGTTGAGTAGTAATATAATTTTTTAATCAACAATAATGTTTTTAGATAAGTATATTTATTATGTTGCTCGCTAATGGCTAGCCACTATATCCCTTTGTCAACAATTTAGAAGATAGTCATAACTTGTAGTTATATTTAGCTTCATGGTGGTACAAAATTCATGGTGAGATCATGAAAAGTGATAAATCTTCAAGAATCGCACTAAGAAGAGTGCTTAATTTCTAATATGGCAAATGAAAGGTTAACTCAAATTTTGCCCTTCTTACAGGCAGGGTAAGAAATTTTTAGCACTACAATCTCCACTTTTGTTCATTTGCAATTCAACATGTATTTTTGCAAAAGCATGTGCTTCTAAAATTGTCATGTTACTAGTATACTTAAAAATAGTGGGTCATTACATTCCGTATGAAATCTGTATGAAGGGGGATGGCTGATTGCGAGAATGTCCATATTTTTTCCGTATGTAGGGGGGGAAGGTTAGCATGTAAGATACCGTATATAGAGGAGTTTCTCTAGTTTGGATGCACGAAGGTGACATCCCCCCATTATTAATAGTGAATCCCTTGGGGCCACGAACCAGGAGCGGAAAAACTTGAACCGTGCCTTATTCTCTTGACACTCTGCTCTCTAGCATGAACATATCATAATCTTACAACCAGGTTTACGCATCTTCCACCCCAATGAAAATAGGAAAACATGACCATGCCATCTTTAATAGCACCTTCTCTTCAAAAACCGCACTTCCAACAACTCCAAAACCACTACTTCACCTTCAATTAGGAGCAATCAACATACTACTCCATGGGGGCACCGGAAGATGGAGAGGGGGAATGGGAGTACACCTAGAAACACACAATATGCCTCGCTATAGGCCAAGGTAATCACAACACACTCGTCTACTAGAAATCACAATGAAAACTTCACAGTTCGGCAAGAAAATCACCATCTGCATGCACACATGCTTCACACAATCGACATACATCAATCACTCCAAATTTTCCCGCTTGGAAAATTTCTACCACACAACACCTCTCTCTCTTTCTCTCTCACACACACAGAAGGCGTAGGGGGATGCACACTGCTCACACACCCACTTTGGAGTAGAGCAAAGAAGAGAAGTAGGGAAAGGGGGAGGAGATGATGACACAAAAAAAGGCAATGATTTGCTTCCTGTTCAACAAGAAATTTCTTGTACAACCACCGTATAATCCAATACCGCTTGGCTCCATCAACACGGCCTCGACGGACCCAAAATCTTCCTCAATTGCACCTAGCTTCTTCCCTGTGGAGCTCTCTTTGTTGAGAGTTCTCCCTGTGCATACTCTCCCTCTTCCTCCCAAAAGATTTGAGCAACCCCCTTCCAAAATGGAACAGATAGTGCCCTTATAGGGCGTCCTCTTTTTTTTGTTGAATTTTTTTCTATTTTTACCAAACATCCACTTTTTTTAGCATCATTGCATGAGAACCACCTCTTTTTCAGTTAATCTTGCATGCCAAGGGACACGTGTGATCCCACTCCCTCCTGGAGCAGTGACAACGCCACTGTTGCTCTAAGGGGAGGGTCACTTTACCCTAAAAAAGGTTGGGCCCCATGGGCGCCGCAAGAACAAACCCCAAAAATTGCCACATCATCACCTCCCCACTAGGCCATCGATGCCTGGCTCCACAAAAACCGCCCAAGGTTTCCCACAGCAGCAACACTACGCAACACCATCGTGCTCAAGCGCCATGGCCAAGGGAGCTCAAAGCGCTCTCTCTCTCTCTCTCTCTCTCCCCCACTTGCTCTAGTATATATATCTTTGTCGTTTGGCATTCCAACTTGCATGTGGGACTATTGGGGTGCCATGTGCCATTTCCATAGTAGCTTTTCTTCAAGGGCTCCCAAATTCACCAAAAAATCTTCAAAGAAACTTTTTTCCCCTCCTACTTTCAATCTCTTGCTACCTACTTTCCCAAAGCTCGATGACCGAGTTGTAGAGCCCAAGTGAAAAATCTCTGTGCTGGCTTCAAACCTCCAAAATCCCGCGGCACTTTGACTTTGTCGTGCCCGCCAACCGAGGTCACCAAAACTGGAAAAATCCATATGTCATCACAATGTCGACAACTTTAACCATTAGTATCTTGCCAACCGTGACTCGAATTGGCATGCCGCCAACTCGTATGGCCTCCATACATCGCATATCTTCCATACAAACCCTGGCAAGGCAAAAAAAACCCAAACAACACATCGACCAAGGAAGTGAGTTTGGCCTGGTAAAACTTCAACCGCTCATATCTTGGTCGTTTGAACTCTGATTGCCCATCCAAAAAAACCGACATTCACTTCAATCCCGTGCACTCACTTCATTTTTTACTCACCATTTGCAACTATCTAATCCAATACGGATTTGCAAACCACTTTGAATTTCAAGCTCTCATAACTTTCACTCTGTAGATTCGTTGGAAAAGCTGTCTAGACCTGCTTATAGATCATATCAAGGGCCACCTTTGGCACTCCCATTTTGGAACTTTTCATCTTCCAAGCCTCCATCCCTGACAAGAACCATTGTAGATCATTGTGGCCTTGAAAACCACATCAAGCATACATTGTTGGTCCTTGCGTGCCCTTGATCTTTCCAGTTGCTCAATCACCTTGGCATGCCCTTGAGAGTCCACATAACCTTGCATTGTATTCTTCATAGCACATACCAACTTTAGCTACACTAACGTCTTTACATGACTAGCCGATTTAGAGTGGCCAAATCAAAAGACACTAACCTTGAGCGGCTAGCCCTAAGCAAACTAAAACATAAATAGCTAGCCCTAAGCGGTCAAACATGACCAACTCTAAGAACCTAAACACTGCAGACCGAAATGATCAAGCTAAAGATTTCCTAAACCGGTTTAGAGCGTCTTTATACGGCCAGCCCTAAGTGCGTTTACAAGGCCAACTCCAAGCGGGCAAAGCAAATGTTGCTAACACTAAGCAACTAACCCTATATTGGACTAGACTGAAACTATAGGGTTAGTTGTTAACACTAAGCAACTAACCCTATAGCAGACTAGATTGAAACGCCCCAACATCGTTTACCCTAAGTGGCTAACCCTAATAGATTATTGAAATGGCTAAATTAGTGCGACACTAAGCTAATTTAGAGTGACCAAATCAAAAGCCGCTACTAACCTTGAGTGGCTAGCCCTAAGCGGACTAAAATAGTCAAATTGTGAAGAACTAAAACCTAAGCGCCTCGTTGTAATCGGCCAAACTAAACACTGTAGACCAAAATTTCGAAACTAAAGATTTCCTAAATTGGTTTAGAGTGTCTTTATACGGTCAACCCTAAGTGCCTTTACAAGGCCAACTCTAAGCAGGCAAAGCAAACGTCGCTAACCCTATGCAGCTAACGCTAAGTGGGCTGAAACAACCCAATTGCTTACCCTAAGTAGATTATTGAAATGGCTAAACTAATGCGACACTAAGTCAATTTTCAACGGCCAAATCAAAAGCCACTAATCTTGAGTGGCTATCCATGAGCAGCTTGAAACAGCCAAAGTGCGAAGAACTAAAACCTAAACGGCTAAACACCCTAAGTGGCCAAACAGTACATTCCAAAATGGCCGAACTAAAGATTTCCGAAATTGTTTTAGAGCGTCTTTATACGGCTAGCGCTAAGCGCCTTTACAGGGACAACTTCAAGGAGGCAAAGCAAACACCGCTTTACTCTAAGCAATATAATACGCATCGCCAACTACTAGCGGCCAAACCAAAAGCCGCTAACCTTAATAATTTACCCTAAACGTATTAAAATGGACAAACCCTAATAATCAAACCTAAACTTAACACTATAACATAAACCTAAACATAAATTGTTAACCCTAATAATCTAACCTAAACGTATTAAAAAGGCCAAACCTATTAAGATGGTCAAATTAGAGCCTGACACTAAAACCTAAAACTATATCGATCTCTAACATATCACATTATAACACTAACATTTACAACACCTACAATAGGCCACAACTTAAAAATAAAGCATAAATTAAAAATAAACTTGCATAAAAATAAAAAATAATTATTATAAATTAATCAAAACCAAAATAACTCAATAAATTTTTTTAAACAAAATTTGATTACCAAATTTCAATATGTTTGTTTATGAATGATAACATTTAATCAAATTTTTTAATTTATTTTTAATTTGAAAATGTGTATGTGTGTACACGTAGTGTGTTTAATTATGTGTATATATATATTTAATGACATGTTTATGTGTATGTTTTTTATTATGTGTGTGTATGTGTGCAGAAAAAGAAAAGGATAGGGCACTCACATGCGGCCTATGTGAGCACAACGCGCTTGAGAGAATGGTGTCAAACTTGCAAAAAAAAAACACACACACACACACACACAATAATCTACCATAAATCTTTAAAAAAATCTTACATTCTTGTTAAGGGGATTATGTGAGTGGATATCTTAAGCCGGGTAAGCCCCATAGTAGCGGATCTGAACCGTTGGGAGAGATTAGCAGCAAGTGAGCAAGAGGAGAAGAGCAAAAAATGGGGCAAAAACGTAGAAATGAACCTGCAAATTCTCTTTTGCAGGTGGTGTCGGTATGGGCGTCACAATAAGCATCTGTATTAATATCCATGTAATTGTCGATATCAACGTGGATGTGATCATCAAAATCAACATTGATATTTAAAAAATTGTTTTTTAAAAAAAATTGGTTTTCCCTGTCACTATTTAAAAGAGACCCTAAGGACCTCACCCAATAAACTTGTACCTACCATTTAAGGTCAATGGAACAATATTTTGAAATCTAATAATTGTGTTATTTCTATTTACAAAGGGTTATCATTTTAAAAGTTTTAAAGAAGTCAAAAATCAATTAGAAAAAAGGCGTGTTATGATCTTGAAAAAATCACTAGCAAGGGAATTGGATAACCCCTTGAATCGTGTGATATAAAAGTTTTACACATAATGAGCTTAAGAAGTAGAAATCAACACAAAAGCAAGATTCCAAAAACTACTTTGTTTACTAGTTATGCCACAAACTAGGAGATTTTAGGGCTTCATGATTATTTGCTTCAACGATACAATGAGCTGAATATTCCATGTTATCCATTTACTTTAGTATTTGTTACATTTCTCAAACTTGACCTTGAATTTATTATTCTACAACAATCTAGGAGTTTAGAACTAACAAAAAATCTCAAGTTAGCATTGAAAAGCAATAGGGTTTACTTGGAGTTACTAGTAACATTATGAAAATCTCAAAACATTTATGGCAACTTTTTATCGCACTTTGTAGCAAGAGAGTCTAAAAACATTCAAATTTTGGTGTTTTCCTTTGTTTTTCTTGTGAATAAAAATTAAAGAATGTTATTTAAAATTTCAAAATAATGAGAAAAAATGATATTAAAACATGAAACAATGGCTATGGGAAGAGAGAGAGAGAGAGAGAGAGAGAGAGAGATGAATGGACAACATGACAAAAAAATTCATAACTTAAAGTATACAAAATGTTTATGAATCATCTTCCAAAAGATATCTACAAGAAGCGTCATGCATTTCTAAACCCCATTTTGTGGATGTGTTGGATTTCATCATTTTCAAAATTTTCATCCTCTATCTCATCATCATCATCATGGCAATCATCCTTGCTAAGACTGGCGGCCATTGGACTTGAATTATTGATCTCTCTCTCTCTCTCTCTCTCTTCTTTGTCTCCCCCCATCCAAATTAGTAGATTGGAGAGGGTCGAAGATGGTCTCCACTTCATTAGTAGAAAAAATTATTCTCCCCCGAGATGTTACTAGAACTACGAGCCAAAGTTTTGTTGGGATATAGATGACCTATAAACGAGAAGTTCAAAGTGAGTAACATTGGTATAATTGATAATTAATAATACAAGAAAACAAGGGTAAAGAAGGTAATCACTCACCCGCTCACAATTGTGTGGCAAAACTAAATTGTCATACCTCCATGTGTGATGCACACTAGATTCCACCATGTAGAGGCCATTCTCATGCCAGCTAGATACATGTGCAAACCATTGGCACTGGAAGATGAAGGTATGAAAGGTTCTAAAATTGACCTTTAGTATCCTTTCAATCATCCCCTAGTACTTGGCTTCATCACCATCTGTGTCAAAGTTGCCCATGATGCCACAGTCCATGGTGGTTTGACGCTCGCCAATGTGACGTGTACGAAAGTGTCGACCCTTTGACCACATAGAGTTAAAGGAAAGGTACTACAAAATAAGAAAATATCTTTTATCAATTACAAAGATAAAATCAAGAAAAAAATATACAAATATGGTTTAAGTTATGACTACTCTACCTTTGGTGCGCAACCTCGTGCATAATCCCATTCTTTGTCCGGTGATGTCTTCACCACATGCTTTTGCTTCAATCATTCTCTCATGAATCCACTCAGTACTAATCAGATTTGGGAAACATGGAAGGTGTCTAGCCACTTGGGATGCCCTCCTGCCTCCATGCACTTGCTTCCATGCTTCCCTCTCATGCAAACGCCTTGCCTTTGCCATTGTCAACAAGTCCACCCACTTGGTCATAACCTTTGCATTGAGGACACAAAAGTTATTGACCACTCGAGATAGATCTATATCCATGTTAATTAATTTTCCCTTTCCACTTGGCAAGTGTGAAGTCATCCTTGCATCCTCCTCATCTGATTACAGGCAAGGCATTTAGGGATCAACTTGTGTCAAATACTTTGAAATGTAAACAAATTCCTCTTGCACGATGCATGTTTTGGTCATACATGCCTCTGGCTGAGACCATAGCCGCACAAAATCTTTGAGAGTCTTAAAAAAACTCTCTAAAAAGAACATCCATGGTGCATGCACTACTCCACATGCACTCCATATGATAACTAGAGAGAAGAATGAAAATAACATACCAGAAATCTCTCCAAGCCTAGGATAGTCATGCATAGTCCACATAAGGATTATCCTCACAGTGGTATCTCTCCTCTCCTTTGGAAGTGAGACACCTACAATGGGGATGCCTCTCGATAACTCCTCCAACTCCTCAATGAGGGGCTTGAGGTAGACATCAATATTTGCCACCTTGTACTTCCCTAGCACAAGCAGGGAAAGAAGTATATTTCCCTTCTTAGTTGTCTCCCATGGTGGAATATTGTAGTTGATGATCACCACACTCCAAGTGCTCCATGAGTCGATAACTCATCAACCATGTTGAACATGTGCTCATCCTCAAGATCAAAGTGTCCCTGAGATGAGTGTGGAGGAGCTATCGAAGTAGAGCTAGTGGGAGGTTCACCACGCGCAATGCCTTCGCTCTTGCGTGCCAAAGCTCCACCACTGAACACAAACCACTGGGGGGCATCCTAAAGCAAGGGGGGAGAGGTGCTCTCATCTACTTGAGCGCTTTTCACTACAAGAGGTTGTGTGCACTTGTGATGCTGTTAGCAACGAAAATACATTGGGTTTTTATACTCCCCGACATCTCTAAGATCGTCACTAACAACGTCGATATGCGGACGTCGCTATCTGCATCGCTATATAGCGATGCTCATAGCGACGCAGATAGCGACGCTTGCAGGCTATCTATAGCGATGCTGCAGAGCCTTATATAGCGACGCCCGAGAGTAAACAAATTTGTGGCAGGGCATTCAATGCCCTGCCACCCATCAACCGTATTGAATGTTCCAATAATAGAGTAAACCTAAATGAATCCAAGATAAGCTCAGATTCACCTTTGAAAGAAAGTGCAAGCTTAGATATAGACCCAAAGTAGTCACCCACAAGACAATATAAGCATTAACTCCATCATCCATAGTATTGTTTGCAGAATAAAGATACAAAACTTACAAAAGTAAATTGATGAAATTAAATCAATAATTGTACACATCATAGTAAAAAACACTTGATTGTTAAACTTTGCAAATGTAATTGTTACAACACCATTTTCACTAGTCAAAAAACATACATGGTTTTTCAATAGTTACAAAAAGACGTATGCACGTCATCTCATGATACATATGCTATGATAAAAGGAAACTAATGCTATCTAGCTACTAGCTATGACTAGACTGGCGTTGTGAGCGGGATGAAAACACACACAACGCCTCTATAACAACCCGGCACACACTCTTGGGAAGATACACACACACACTATGGGGCACCACTCGGCTTACACAACACACCTGGCCGAGACAGGGAACACACCTCTGGAGTGAGAGGAGAGAGACTATCCACTTGCCCACTCCACACAGAGACACACACACACACACACCCAAAAAACTCAGCTCAAAAGAGGAGAACTTCTGATAATTAGATACAATTGAGCTTGGGCCAACACCAATGGGGCAAATAGCTCACACAATATGGGTAAAAGATACCAGATACAATCACAAACTAGAGCAGAAACTTCGCTCATAGGAGAAACTTACACAGAAAAACAGCAGGAAAAGAGTGAGAAATTTGGAAAAATGGACAGCGCCATTGCGTCCGGAACGGCCCAAAACCCCAGTCTACAATGTCAAAGTGCTCAAATCCGACCTCGGATGAGCAGTTTACGGCCAAAACAGGCTCCAAAATGAGCAAAAACACAGCTGCGGCTGTTCCTCCTCTCTTCTCCACGTTTTTTCTGGTCTTCTCTCTGTTTTTTCAGTTCCCACACTTAGCTTTATTAGTTGGGCACCCTTGGCCTTTTAGATGACCTCAAACGGACCCCGAACAGGCCAAAAACTGACCTCGCAGTGCATAGTTGTCACCTTTTTGCATCATTTGCACACCTGGCACTCAGCTTTTTTCCAATAATGCATCTCGCCACCACGTGAAGTGGCCCCAAAAAAAGGTCCTCATGATGACCTTTCTGCATAACTCTCACCAGAAAACACCCATGTTGTGCCCGTACTTCTCCACGTGCAAATATTGACCTCGTTCGCCCTTCTGACGCCACTAGATGCCATCTGACGCACCTGCTGACCTCACGTTGTCGGCCCGCGGATAGCTTCCTCGAGAAGTTTTACACGCTATAAACTCCTCATTATTGTAGAAAAACACAGTGGTACTGGTAATAGTGAAAATCGATGCACTATGTACATGCTGTCCTACCTGTACACATGTGGGCCCCACGTAACCACCTGGCTCTGGAAAATGGGCAATACTTTATTTCATGCACCATGCATGGGTATGTACATATGCGCAATCCTTTGCTCCAAAAAACTCCTGACAGCGTCATCTAATCAGAAGTCTCATCACGTCCAAGCGGCGTATCTGTCGGATTCTGCAAAAAAAAAACAATAAGATAACTTTCTGTAAGTATAAACATATAATTTACAAAACAATAGAACAAATAGAAAAGAGTAAACCCTAATACTAACCATGCCGATGCGAGAACTCAAAATGTCCATCAGGGCGTCTAAGCTCTTCCTGCCTACGTACTCACGCTTGTACGATGTGGGGTCACGTCTTGTCATTGACCACTGCCAAAACATACAAAGAATCCATTATATTAGAATTTAAAAACCCCTAAACGCTAAACTATCAAACCTAAAGAGCAATGCGAAAACACTTACAAAATCGGCCTCAAATGATGCCCACCCGTCGCTCCCCAAGTGGTGCGAGCTCTCTGCCTCTACTCACGCTTTGGCTACCTCCTTTTGTTGCTTCCACTTGTCAGGATTCTCGTGCGCTGCTTTCTTCACATTCTTCGAATCTTCTTTAGCCATCCAATCTAGTCTGTTCCACCCATGCTCTATTGCTTTTTGAACTTCAGAACGCTTGTGCTTGCAGTATTTGCGCATTCGAACCTTCATTAGGTCTTCATTGAAACGGTCATCCCGTGTTGAAAAGGGAAACTCGTCATGCAGCATGCTCATGACTGTCTTTTAAATCACTTGGTACTTCACTCCAGGTGTTTAGTAGATAGTGTCTAAACACCTGAGAGCAAAGACCGTGCATGCGCGAGATCACCTTCTTGCCGTCATCATCCATGATGATGCCGCCGTTGAAGTCGACGGAGTAAGGCAAGCCCTCTTGCCGGTGACGCGTGAACCTGGGTGTCTCGGCAGGGGTCTCTAGCGACGTGTCAATGGGGATACGGACGTCAGGTGTCTCCACTAGAGTCTGGGCCCCGAAGTGAGGAGTGTCGATTGGGGTAGCTCCCGGAGGAGTAGCTAGTGGTGTGTAGCTGCTAGGAACGGTCGTCATCCGTGTAAAACCTGGCGTAGATGGTGATGCCGTGGTTGGTGTGGGGGCAGGCAAAGAAGGGGAGGGTAAAGAACCTCGTCGAACACGAGGCGGGGTCGAGGTATCGGCAGCAACATCCCCACAACAACCGCTGTCGCCACCACTAGAGCGTCGGTGCCTAGAGGAGTGTGAAGATCGTCTCGTCGACACCGAAGCTTCGGAGAGAGCTGAATGATCCGAAACAGAGGGAGACGCTAAAGGAGTAGGAACGTGTGATGGTGCTCCAGAGTGATGACAATCCTCGTACCACTGCCTCTGCTCGGGTGACAAAGAAGAAAGAAACTCATCATCATCCATACCTGCATTAAACACACGAACATTTAATATTAGTATTGAATGAATGGAGAAGAAAACATGTGGCAAGTAGAGAGAGAGATAGAGGACTCATAAAGGGGGAGGGATTCCTGTGTAGAGAGATTTCGTTGAAGTTCTTGTGAATTTCTAAAAGCACTGCGCTCCAGGTGCGATGGAGACTGAAGCTGCAATCGCGAAGGTGATCCGTCTCTGCTCATAGATGTTGCTTGCTCCACCACTAGATCTAGTTGATCGGGTGAAAGAGACGCTAAGAAGCAGTAGTAGTGCTTCTTAGTGTCTCTTTCACCTGATCAACTAGATCTAGCGATGGAACGATCAACATCTATGAGCACAGACGGATCACTTCCTTTGTGATTGCAACTTCAGTCTCCATCGCACTCGGAGCGCAGTGCTTGTCGTCCTTGCTTGTGAGAACATACCTAGAGCATACGTACTTGGAGTGGACGCAAAGACCATTAAATACAATGACGCAATGACACATATAGACAGGAATGGACAAAAAGCCACGTGAATACAATATATATTATAAAACGGAGCAAAATTGTTCAAATACAATATTTATGGCTTTAAGAGGTCTCTCTTTCATCCTCGCATAGCTCAGCATAACTTCCTATATCTATATAGAGCTCTCCGTTTAGACAGATGTCCTCCGTTTCATTTTGTAGATCCTTTGCGTGCAACCCCATAGAGAGTAGCAGCTTGATGCTCGTCTGGCACCACCTCAATGGCTTCTGACTGAGCATCTTCTCCGATCTCCTCCATTGATTCCACTGTGATTGGCACATGGTAGCCATCATACATCCGTGCACTACGAGGGGCTACCTCTATGCCGTACCACTAGTTTGATGCAAACTTTGTAGGATGAAATATCACCTGTGAGAGCCACATAACTTACATGAGAGCTTCCAAGTACATAACTTCTAAAATTGGATGTTAACTATTTACATACTTACTTGTTCACAATGCTCGTGTAGTACGAAAGTGTCTCTTACGTACGAAAGTGTCTCACAATGCTCGGGTAGTACGAAAGTGTACGAACAAGAAGATGCACCCGAATGGTTAGCATGGTAGTAGGAAAGTGTTTCTCAAACATGCACATAACCTCTGCAGCGTTTAGTTTGGCGAATGGTATGGAGTCTACGTTGATCTCCTTTTGTGAGATCCATTGCACTAACTTTGCAAGTTTGTAGATTGTGTTACGGACGTCAAGAGACAAACATCCCTCAATGGCCACCGGTAAAATAAACTGCAAAATATGTGCAGCAATGATATTAAAGTGCACACACGAATTTGTTACACAATTCCCACTATGATATATTCCACTTCAAACATACCTGACACATTTTATGCCAGTCGTGTGACTTCAAACCGGTAAGCTTTCCTTCTTTAGTAAAACACGTTCAGAGCGAGTGCATTACGTCAGTGGGGGTCCGCACAGATCGAATGGTCTCTTTTACTTTTCGTTCTTGGGCTCTTGTGAAAATCCATGGCACTTTAGGGAGTTTTATCGATCCATCAGATGCTGTCTGCGGCCAATATTGCTCCATACGATCCACATTTCTAAGGTCAACCCTAGCTCCCAAAGTATCTTTCTTGCCAGTTAGATGGTCCCATAGCAGATTACCCACATTCTTGAATATGTGCATTGGATCGAGCAAGTGATTGATCATGAGTCGGGGCCAATATGGTAACTCGTACCATAGAGAGAGTCTCTTCATCCCTGGGGGCAAACCATCATCACATATCTCTTTCTGCTCTAACCATGCTTGTGCAAACATCCTCGGTGGCTCTCTTCCCAAAAAGCCGTCACGTAACACATGATTCTCTGGAAGATACGATTGGTGACCTTCGTAGATTTGCTTCTTCAATGAGGGCCCACGTGCATTCAGCCTAGGTCCACATGTGACACATGCTCTGTATCCGCTTGTTTGAAGCCCTGCATGTATACACATGATAATAGATAAGATTGAGAAAAACCAAGATTTACAGTGTTTGAGTTTGAGTGTAAATCACCTGAGCATTTTGTTAGTCCGGGATAGTCATGCATGGTCCACATTAGAATGCCTATGATCAAAGCATTCCATTGACCTGTGCGTAGGCTCATATCCACCACTTCTATGCCAATCCACAATTGTTGTAGCTCTTCCAATAGTGGACGAAGATACACATCCATATTCTTCACTTTATACCGCCCCGACACAATCAAGCTTAGCCAGAGGTGCCCCTTCTTCGTAGTCAACCACGGGGGAATGTTGTAGTTGACGATGACAACGGGCCATACACTGTAAGATGTTGATCTTTGACCAAATGAATTTATGCCATCCATAGCCAGGCCTAAGCACAAATTTTGAGCTTCCCTACCAAAATCCGACCATGTTTCGTCTATATGTTTCCAGGGTGCGCAATCTGCAGGAATCCGTAGCACACCATCCGAAGATTTATTCTCCTCATGCCATGATGCTAGGGCGGCCATGGACTTACATTCATAGAAATGCTTGATGCGAGGAAGCAGAGGAAAATGTTGCAAAACTTTTTGTGGAATTTTTGTTATGTGGAGATCTACTCGATATCTCTCGGAATCACATTTCGGGCACTCCTCCATGTCTATGTATTCCCCTCTGAAAAGAATGCAGTCGTTAGGACAAGCGTGGATCGAATTGTAATCCATCCCCAAGTTTTACAAGATCTTTCTTGCTTCCTCTCTGGAATCTGGCATCACATTATCAGCTGGCAGTATGTGCTCTTTGAGCAATCTACACAACGAAAAAAATACGGTACATTTGTGGAAGTAATGTATCAGATAATTATACATCTAGAGTTTTTTATTAAAGTAAACACATTGTAATAGATCACCTGAAAAGTGTTGTGACGCTGGTGTCACTCCATCCAAACTTTGCCTGCATGTTGAGAAGAACCAGGAGCGCCTTCAATCTAGACACATGCGCTCCATCATACAATGGCGTATCGGCTTCACTTTTCATATCATCATAGATAAGCCTTTCTGAATCCATGATCGTCTCGATCATTTCATCGATCTCGGGCTCAAACATTGCCTCGTTGGGAATGTGGTGTGCATGATCATCCCCCGAGTTGTTAGAGGCTACATCTTGTGGCCTCACATATGCTGCTTGACCAAAGCGCCTGCGAACACGTTTGTTGGGTTACAAGATTGCTGCCTGTTGGACAACGTCAGAGTCCGACGAGTTATAATTGGCAACAACTCAATCTATAATATATGGATCGAACTCGCCAAATTCGCGAACATGCTACAAAGAAATGCGTCTTGTCCGTCGCACAGCATGCTTGCATTGATTACAAAGACATAAGATCATTGTTGAGAGATAGGTGTTTCGATTGGACAGCCCCACATCCTCGTCACTACTCATAATGAGAGTAAACACCTTATAACTTAGACATAAATTTAATTTTCTATTGGCATCCTTCGTCTTATCTCTCTCTCTCTCTCTCTCTCTCTCTCTCTCTCTCTCTCTCTCTCTCTCTCTCTTTGTTCACACTGTAAACTATCTCACATTCTCTAGTCATGTCCAATCCCCGCACACCTCGGTCTAGAGGTGCACGAAAATCAGAACCACTGGGTATAATCTCGTCTTTATTGGTCAATGCCTATATTTGTGGGTACGAGAAATCTACACACCCACATCTACATGAATGTACATGTAGTGGATAAAACCCCTTTGCCTCTTCTCTAGCTGTAGCATTTCACAGCATCTTAACATCTTTTCACAGTAGATATTTGTTCGAGGGATTACTTAGCACATTACATGTTGGCCTCCAATATGAGTATCTTGCCGTTGAAAGCTTTCCAACTTAAGGTCGCATCCGTAGAGAGAAAGAGAGGGATCTAACCTAATTGAACATGTGGCGATTCACGGCTAATTGATATGGTTAGTGTGTGAGTTAATAGGTGTCAGATTTTGATGGGAATATACATATTGTTGTGTAACTAGTGTTTGCTCTTTGGGCAAAGCGCGCCTTCATTGACATGCACTAAAATCTAACCTAAATCTAAAAAATCTAGTCCATCAAACATAAATCTAGATCTATCTAATTTAATCTTAAACTCAAAATAAACTTAAATCTAATCTAATCTTAAATCTAACCTAAACCTAAATGTAATCTAACTTAATCTAGTTAATTTTAAATCTAACCTAAACCTAAAAGCTATTCCATAGAACATAAATCTAGATCTAATCTAGTCTTAAACTCAAAATACACCTAAATCTAACCTAAACCTAAATTAGTTAATTTTAAATCTTGTTTTAATCTTAAATCTAAATCTAATTTAATATTAAACTCAACAAAACCTAAATCTAATCCAATCTTAAATCCTAAACCTAAATGCAATCTAACTTAAATCTAACATAGCTAGCTAATATTTAATACTTTCCTAATTTTAAATCTAACTTAATATTAATCTAACGTAAATCTAAATCTAAGCTAATTTTAAACTCAACATAAACATAAATCAAAATGTAATCTAACTTAACCTAATTTAAATCTTAACCTAATCTCTCTCTCTCTCTCTCTCTCTCTCTCTCTCTCTCTCTCTCTCTCTTCTTCTCTCAATGTGTGTGTATGCATTCTTTGTTTATGCATGTGTGTGTGTGTGTGTGTGTTTTGTTTATGCACGTGCTCTCTCTCTCTCTCTCTCTCTCTCTCTCTCTCTCAAAGACACAATGTGTGTGTGTGTGTATGTGAGAGAGAGAGAGGGAGAGAGAGAGAAAGAGGGAAGGGAACATGAGAGAGAGGAGAGCGAAGGAGCTCTCCTTCCTCTCCTCGTGTATGTGTGTTTGTGTGTGTGTGTGTGTGTGTATGTGTGGGAAAGAAAGAGAGAGAGAGAGAGAGAGGGAGAGCGCGGGTTATCTCTTTGCTTGAGTGCCGAAAACTCAGATATGAGATCTGAGTTTTCGAGCGCTCTCGGTTTATTTTTTATGCCTGTCGATGTCGCTATAAGTGTCGCTATTGTGTTTGTTACATAGCGACGCCGGGGATTTTTAATTCGAGCGTCGCACTACGAGCGTTGCTAATGTGAAGTATGTCTTGTAGTGTTTTCGAGGTCGCCAAATCCCTTCATTCTCGACATGCTCCAAAGCAATGCGTCTCAAACAAGGGATTGCCCGTTTGCACTTGGCGCAAGGACAAGGGAGTTTGTCCTTGAGCCATCGATCACGTTCGGGGCCATTTGGAGGGCCACGATCATCCCAATCGTCCTGCACATACATGAAAGAGAGACAAGTGAATTCAAAAAAATATTAAAAATCACATATGCTCTAAAAAATAAACAATTAATCAATGGATTAGGTGTCAGCTAGATTTTCAATAGGAAAATTGATAAAAATGACTAAAAAAATATTTAAATAAAGTACAATGAGTATTACAATTTATTAAAAATCATATGTGCTCTAAAAAATGTACAACTAAAAGGTTAGGTGTCAGCTAGATTTTCAATAGGAAAATTGAGAGAAATTATTAGAAATATTTTTAAATAAAGTACAATGAGTAGGAAAATAGAGCAAAACTTGCCGCCATCAAACCTGTTGCCTCCACCTCTACATCTCACGCTCTCCCTCCCTTTCTCTCTCTCTCTCTCTCTCTCTCTCTCTCTCTCTCTCTCACACACACACACACACACACACACACACACACACACACACACACACACACACACACACACACACACACACGCACGCGCGCACGCACAAGCAAACACACATAGAACTACTCTTTGGTGGAGCGCTAAATCATCATCATTGGAGAGTAAAGGGAGGACTGTAAGAAGAAGGCGTGGGATTGCAAGGAGAACCAATCGCACAAAAACTCTACACAAGAGGATGGCAAGAAGATACAACCGCGGACATAGAGCAAGAGATAAGATTCTTCACCAACCCAGCCTGCCCTCTTGTCTTAAACACACATGAACATTAGAATTCATATTTGTGGACGATTTTTCTTCCTTGCCCTCACTTGCATTGCTTGATTGCTCGTAGAGAGCATGTGATTAGCTTGTAGGTGTTTGCTTGTTTAGTGTGTGATTAAGAAAATAGCAAAAGGAGAGAGAAAAAAAGAGGGAGAGAGAGATTAATGTAGATTTACTGCTTAATGTTAAGTTAGTGTTGAAGTAGATAGAGAAATCTTTTTGCTTTTGTATGTTTAATGTTAAGTTAGTGTTATATTAGAGTAAAAAAGTCCTATTTAAAAAATGTGTAATCGTTTAAAAAAAGGAAAAAAAAAGAAAGAATGAAAAAAAAGTTATACATTAAACAAAAGACCTAAAAAAAGAACTTTAAAAGAGAGAGAGAGAGAGAGAGAGAGAGAGAGAGAGAGAGAGAGAGAGAGAGAGAGAGAGAGAGAGAGAGATACAAGTAGAGAGAGGGAGAGAAAGAGAGAGAGAATAGAGAGAGAGAGAGAGAGAGAGAGAGAGAGAGATGTTGGAATTAGGGTTGCAAAGAAACATACAGAGCTTGGAGAAGACGAAGGAAGCTCAAGGCACACATAGAGAGTGTGTTACTTAGTGTGCAATGGAAAAAAATAGATAGCCCTAGAGTGATGGGCGTATATACAATGCACAGGGGAAAAAACCGCCTAAAGAGGGAAAAAATCACTACCACATGTGTATGGTAACAAATCCCCCTTGGAGTGATGCGGCGAACGAGAGCTGGCACATAAGTAAAGGGAAATGCCATGCCCTAAGGACATGATCAATCCACAAAGGGGAGTAAGCCCAAAGCTTTGCGGAAAGCTTCAAGCTTCTCACGAGACAATGCCTTTGTAAAAAGATCTGCAAGGTTGTCCTGTGTTCGCACATAAGCCAAGCAGATCTCTCCTGCTGAGAGCCTTTCCCTGACATAGTGGTAATACACCTTAATGTGCTTTGTGCGAGCATGGAAAACTAGGTTCCTCGCAACTGCCAATGCGCTCTGACTGTCAATGTAGATAGTGTTGGTAGTGTTGTGTCCAACACCCAAATCATCCATAAGGCGTCTGAGCCATACACACTCAACCGTAGCTATGAAGATTGCCCTGTACTCAGCCTCACAACTCGAAGTGGCCATAGAAGGTTGCTTCTTGCTCAACCATGATATACATGAACTGCCAAGCATGAAACAAAAACTACTTGTGGACACTCTCGTGTCAAAACAACCATCCCAATATGAGTCCGAAAAAGCATGTAAGTCTGGCGGCAATGATCCCCCCTTGGGATAAAACAAGCCAAGATGTAAAGTGCCACTAAGGTAGCGGAAAATCCTCTTGACAGCCTGCCAATGCTTAGGCCCTGGGCTATGCATAAATCTGCTGACCTGTGAGACTGCAAACTGAATATCTGGCCTCGTGTTGCATACATAAATGAGGCAGCCAACAACAGTTTGGTAAAAAGTGACATCAGCAGGAGCCAACATCATGTAGACTCAACTTCAAACTTGTTTCCATGGGAGCGACAATAGGTTTGCAATCCTCAAGTCCAAACTTACATAGCAATGTCTCTATGTAACTTTTCTGACACAAGGCAATACCACCATCACACTGCTTAAACTATATACCCAAGTAATGATGCAACAGCCCCAAATCTTTCATCTTGAAAGTAGCATTCAAATCAGCCTTAAATTCAGCAATATGTCTCTCATTTGGTCCAGTGATCAGCAAATCATCAACAGAAAGAACCACAATGAGAAGTACATCATCCTCACGCTTTACATACAATGTGCTTTCTGTTGGACTGTTACGAAAGCCTCGTTTAACCAAATGAGTGTCAGCTTTCTCATACCAAGAACGAGGAGATTGCTTCAACCCATACAAAGACTTCTTACATCTGCACACTTTGTCCTCTTGTCCTTTTATGACAAATCCGCGAGGCTGCGTTACATAAACTTCCTCAAATATGTCACCATTCAAGAAAGCAGTAGCAATGTCTGATTGATGTACATCCCAACCAAAATGAGCTGCCAATGCACATAGAAAACGTACAGTAGTCATACGACAAGTGGGAGCAAAAGTCTCTTCATAATCTATGCCTTTTTGCTGTGCATAACCTTTTGCAACAAGTCGAGCCTTATGGCAATCGATCTCACCATCCGGCTTGCGTTTCAACTTGTAAACCCACTTCGTACCAATGGCCTTTTTTCTAGGAGGCAAATCACATAAAGTCCATGTGTCATTTTCTATGAGTGCATCATATTCTGATTGCATGGCAGCCATCCAATTTTCTGAACTCTGTGTTTCATCAAAAGACAGAGGCTCCTCAACATCAAGTAAGCTAGACACAACCAAATCATAACAGTCTGATGCATAAGATGCATGGCGAGAGCCTGAACGAGTACGACTAGACAAAGGTGCATCCAATTTACTGTCACGCAAAGTGTGCACCAGCCATTTTGGCATACCTCTAGCCTGCTCATTTTCAACCCTTTCCTCATCAAGTACATCATGTACATCTGCATCAATAATAGGCTGATCTAAAACATTTTCAGAAACCCCCATAGGCTGTACATTTGCCTCATTGGAACTTACATTCGTATTTCCACCACTGAAAAGAGGCAACAAAGTGTCATAAATGTCCTATGAGCTTACATTACTGTCTCTAGTACATGACAGCAAGGGTTGAACAGAATCTTCCATAAACACTACATCCCGAGAAACCAGAATACGTTTTGTTTGCGGATGATACAACCTGTAACCTTTGCTTTCAGTAGTACAAACAACAAAAATACATTTGACAACCTTATCATCCAATTTTCTACGTTGCACTTGTGGCGCCAAAGCATATGCCAAACAGCCAAAAACACGCATGTGCTCAATAGAAGGCTTTCTATCATGCCATGCTTCATATGGAGTAGTAGACTGCAATGCTTTCGTAGGACACATGTTAAGTACATAAGTGGCACACATGATGGCCTCAAGCCAAAAAGAATGCGACAAAGCTTGACTTTTGACCACACATCGTGCCATTTCCACCAGTGACCTGTTTTTCCTCTCAGCAACACCATTTTGTTGAGGTGTATAAGGCACTGTACATTGGTGTTTTATCCCACGACTAGCCAGAAATGCATTAAATTCATGAGACATATACTCCCCCCCTCGATCGGAACGGAGGGTGCCCATAGTACATTTCGAGACATTTTCAGCCATAGCCATAAATTGTCTGAAGCACATAAAAACTTCGGACTTCACTTTAAGCGGAAATACCCATGCATGGCTGGAGTAATCATTAATGAAAGTCACAAAGTACAGGTAATTGCCCAAGAACGGAGTTTGCATGGGCCCACAAACATCACTATGCACAAGCTGCAACCTCTATGTGGCCCGAACTGAACCATCCTTTGGAAATTTAGAATGTTACATCTTACCCAAAATACAGCCTTCACAAACATGTTTGACAGGTGCTTCAAGAGGCGGCAAAGAAGCAACCATATCAGATTTCTTCAAACGCAGCAAACTGGCAAAATTCAGATGACCAAAACGTGCATGCCAAAGTTTTGCATTTGAAATAGCCCTTGAATCTGCAACAGCATTTGCAAAATTTTGTCCACACTTGTCATACAAAGTGAGCTTATACAGCCCACCGCACAAAAGGCCAGATGCAACAATTTCATCACCAAAACTGAGATCATGAATTGTACATCTGTCATCCACAAATTTGACTACAAGTCCAAGTCTAGCAAGTGTGGATACAGACAAGAGATTCTTCTTGATCCCAGGTACATAAAGTGCATCAACAAGTGTAAAAGAACTGCCATTAGCAGCAGTAAGCACAATCTTTCCAACTCCCTGAACTGGATAAGAGGCATTGTTGGCACAAGTGACTGAATTTCCATGAGGGACAGACTCGAGAGAGGTAAACAATTCACGATGTGAGGTAATGTGCTTTGTAGCACAACTGTCGAAATACCACACATGTGAATCTGCAGCAACTGACAAGCATGCATCATGGACAGCAAGATTGTAAGTGCACTCTGTGCTAAAAGCCCATTCTGCATCAACATCAACATTAGAGTCTCCTTTCACAGAAGACTAAAAAATGGCTGCATTTGTCGTGGAACCAGCATTTGCAGTGGAACCACCCTATTTCTTCTTAGCTTCTTTGGCCTTCAACTTAGGACATGACTTGATCAAGTGATCATTAGCTTTACAATAATGGCAACGCATCTTCTTTTTGCCCTTGTCACCAGAATTTCCAGACGAATTGCTGCCAGCAAAAGCATTAGGAATATAATATTTTCCACTCTCAGCAGAACCATAAGAAGTGGTTGCATTACTGTTACCACCTTTTCTTTGAGAAGCAATAAAAGCCTGTTCAACTGCACGCTGCCTAGTCCTGTTTTTTCTGGAAAGTGACTCTTGCAACAGCAATGTGCATAATGTATCAAACTTGACAACTTTCTGATTTCCTTGGGTCATCAGTCTCCAAGTACTAGCAAAAGTCTGGTAGGAATCTGGTAAGGCATCAAGAACAGTCTGCACAAGGGAACTGTCTGAAATGACTTCACCTGCAGAAATAAGTTGCTCATTGATATCCTTGACACTAGCAAGGAAAGTGTCCATATCATCTTCCTCATGCATAATCTTCGACTCCAGCTCTTTACGCAGCAAAGCAATTTTAGCCTCATTGCGGCTTACATAAAGACCAACGAAAATATCCCAAGCTTGTTTTGCAAATTTTGCTGAACGGATGTGAGGAACAATGGTGCGCTTCACAGAAAACGCAATTAATGCATGAGCCTGCGCATCCTTAACATCCCAATGAGCTTGTTCTGCCGTAGGCAAAACAACTCTAACAGCTGCAATCCTTGCAGCAAGACCTGCAACATTCTCAACATCGCCTACATCCTCAGAACCAGGAAGTACATCAATGCCCTGCACAATGTTCCAGACACCCTTTGACACAAGAACATGTTGCATCATATAAGCCCACATAGGGTAGTTGTTCCCATCCAACCTGTCCTCAGCAGCAAACATCTTGAACACATCTGTGTTGTTGTTGTCAGCCATGGTAAATGCTGCACCTGATGTGAAAACTGCCCAAAAATAGGAGAAATGGAGCGGGAACAACCTGTGCTATATAGCACAAACCGTCGAAGACTATAAGGCACCTGTTATGCAGATAACGACACTAACAGAAATTCTACACAAAATGACGAAATAGCCTGTGCAGTACTGCCTGTAGTGGAAACGGAGGCCGAAATGAGCCCAAATCAAAGTATTTGTCGACCTGCGAACGCTCGCCAAAGCTCACTGAAATCGGAGAAAGTGAGCAGGCGTGTACTGGAGCAGCTGGCGACTAAGCCCGGGAGGACGCAACCTACTCTGATACCAATTGTTGAAATTAGGGTTGCAGAGAAACACACACAGCTTGGAGAAGATGAAGGAAGCTCAAGGCACACAATAGAGAGTGAACACCATATTAGAGAGTTTGATACTTTAGAGACAATTTGAGAATCACCAACGTCTTAAATATTTGACCATATGGACATATCTCAAACTATTTTTTAAGGCCAAGTCCTTTCAGAAGGTAGTACTTGAAAAGATCTTTTGAGACATGCTCTCAAAAATTTGGCTAAGATTTGGCCATGTGGTCAAATCTTAAGCTCACTTTGAAAGTGAGAATTGGGCAATTCCCAATCTCACTAATATGTTGTTAGTGTGTTACTTAGTGTGCAATGGAAAAAAATAGATAGCCCTAGAGTGATGCGCGTATATACAATGCACGGGGGAAAAAACCTCCTAAAGAGGGAAAAAATGCCCCGGCGGTCCTAGTGTGTTCACACACATCACTAGCACATGTATATGGTAACAAGAGAGGGAGAGAATAAAGAAAGAGGGAGAGAGAAAGGGAATAGAGATAGAGATAGAGAGAGAGAGAGAGAGAGAGAGGGAGAGAAAAATAGAGAGTTATAGCTTTAGGGTTAGGGTTTAAATCGAGGGATTAAATTAATTAGACAGAATGTAGAGATAGAGGATAGAGAGAGGGTAAAGAGTAGAGAGAATAATAGTAGATAAAATGTAATGGAAATGGCCTATGAACTTTAAGAACAACGGAAGTAAGAGAACTGGAGTGAACATTTTTATGAGACTACTTTGAGAACTTAGATGGTGACCTTATTTAGTGGTAGCAACATAACCATATATTTAATTAACTTGGCATGAACAATACTTTTGCAAGAGAGAGAGTTAGTAAATTTAACATTCTAACTATAGCAACTTATATTTTTGAACTAACTAATCACTTATAAACATTATCCAATAAAAACCCCTTACTTGCCACTAGTAGCTAAGAAGTACATACTGAAGGTGATTAGTTAGTATAAATATGGAAACCTCACCAACTCTAGACAATAAATTTATTACTGTTTGATAATGAGAACAATGCCCTTCCATGTCTTAAGTCTCTACAGAGGTCACTGTCACCTAGTCCTTAACATATGAGAACTATTACATCAATTACTTATATGAAAGTCATGGCCCGATTAAAAATTTCCTTGTTTTCTTAATTTATTTTAATTTAACTCCCATTCATTCATTTATTGCAATCATTCAAGCAATTAATTTTTTTCAAAGTTTTACCTTGTTTTCTTTAAAGCCACGTTGGACTTGCATTTTTGTTTTTGTTTTTGTTTTTTTTAATTCATGCAAACGTGCATTCTACACTCACTGCTACGTCGAGTAGGAATATCCTTTCACGTTACACTTACTATCCCATATAAGACTTGGATGCGGCTCGCGGCTCTGACACTAGAGATAGAGAGGACCCACCCACCTACCAAACTTATACGACGATAGCCACACAATGTATAAAACATATAAATTCCCTCCCCAGGCTCATCATATGTGTAAAACATTCCATCATACCTCTAATAAGCTAAAGTCAACAACCATATAGACTGACTACACTTTCGAAAGATGTTAAATCAGTATTAAGAGCATAAATATATCGAATATTAATTAATCATCTCTACTATCCCTTTTAGGTACTAATGAACTAAGTCGGGAACTCTTAACTAATAAGTGTAACAAAAGAATAGTAATTCAACTAAATAAACTACTAAGCTAGCTATTCAAAATACTATGGAAGGTTTAATTCTCACCGACTTTACATTTTCTCAAACGTTATCTTTAACAACCAACAACAAAATTGGAATTGAAAAGGAGACGCCTGTTCTATTGTCTTCATATCCTTGTCATCCATAGCCCCAACTATAGCTTTTGTCACATCCACTCAACTATCAAATCCACTTCTATTGTCTTACCTTACTCTACAAAACTCAAATTAAACAAACCTACAAAGAAGATGTAGGATATCTACTCCTAATTTTTATGCTTTTTGTATTGTTTTTTTAAAGATTTTGTATTGTGTGTTTTGTTTTGTTTTGTTTTGTTTTTTTTATAAATGAAATCTAAGAACAACACATACCACAACATAAAATAAATTTTTTTGGATTTTAATTGTTTGTATTTTTTCTTTTCTTTTGATTTGCGCTTAAAAAAAAAAACAAGACTTCGACAAACATCAAAAGAAATTTGTTTATGGTTTTTAGGAATTTGTTTTAGTTGTTCTTTTAAATGCATCACGCTCAAGATTTTGTGCATCAAATTGTTGAATCAACAAGGGTGTATTGGCTAAGCCAAATGGAACTATAGGCTATGTAGTATGGACTATAGGCATCCATACATGTACCAGCCAGCTACTCTCAGTAAAAGCTTCAACTTCCTACTCGTAGACCATGTCCTAGTAAGAGACATCTATATGAGATCCAGAAACCTACTTCTACTAAAAAGCTACAGCTCCCTACATGCATGTTATACCCTATCCACTTTCTTCTGTTTTGCTCCTTGGGAGGTCACCTAATAAAAATGTAACCTATCATGTGAGTTCAACAGAAGGGTATTTAAAGTTCTTGAAACTTATAGAAATATATATACAGAAGGGCATTATTTTTTCAAATTTGAAAAAAACTTACAGATTTTAAAAGAAAAGGGTACATTATATTCTTAACAAAATTCACAGATAAGGGATTTTACAAACATGTCTTGAACGCACGTGATATGGTAGTTTTACACATAGTGCCCCGAGGTTTTGCTATGGATTTCAAGCATATATACATGCTACAGACACCTATTTCACTTAAAAGTTGCAGTATCCTACGTGTACAATGTCCTATCCACTACGTACATAAACACCTACATTGCATAGGTATTCATCGGGATAATTTTTTACTTTCACATAATTTAGAAATATGGCCCACTATACCACAACACTTACACGTAGGTTGATATTTGGGTTTGAGAATTTTCAACTCATTCCCTCTCTTAGTTTTCTCTTTGCTAGTTTCTAATGAACATGAAGTATTGAGTTCTTCAATTTGATTGACACAATGATTATTACTATCCATTTCTCTTAACCCAACTATACTCTCATCTACCATGTGGCCACTTGTCACTTCACCACCTAATGCTACTTTTCTATACTTGTCAAGCTCCCCTCTCATTGCTTTAACATCATTTCTCAAGGATGCAATTTGTTCAAAATGAGATTTACGTTCGTGGTTAATCATCTGATACATCTCTTCTATTTCCTCTTTTAATGTTATAACGTCCCTACTATAACAATCATCAATTAACCTCACTAGGTCCTTGTTATGTTTAGCTTCAAGCAAAGCTTGTTTCTTTTCAATTTCTAATATGGATATTTTGGCCAAACAATCTCTAATCACACTACCCACATTATAACCTTCATTATTCTCTTGATACATTGGTCTCCTTTAGACCAAGATGAATTAGCCTAAGCAATATTCTCTAAATCACCTAAGATGCATCTTGAGCTTTGCTCACACCATGCCAACTTCAGCTATTGTCTAGAAAGTCATTTTGTCGAATGTTACAAGCATGAAAAGTATATATATTGGGATAATCCAAAGTCAATCTAAGACTCTCTCTTTTAAGCATTACTACACAAACATTGCCTCTCCTTGATTGGCCAAACCCCCTGGGTACCAACATGCAAAATATATGCACGGGGGGGTGCCGCGTAGCTTTAATAGCCAGTCATCTCCCGACGGACGCACCAAAAATGACTAAGACTTCCAAGTCTTACTAATATAGTCCAACTATCTCTAAAACCCAATATGCATTCTCAAATCTACTAAACCCAAGTGCAAAAGACATAAGAACACATTGCAAACTCCACTTTTACAAGCATTTCTTTCAGACATACACCAACAATAATCACATTTATATTTCTATTTGAATATCTCATTTCAAACCCATTTCTTTATCACAATTACCATAGACACCATATTGCACTTTCAAATTGACATATGACCATAACAATTAATAAAAATGATATGTTTTAATTTGCATAATCAAAATTCACTCTCACTTTCCCAATACACTTGCTCTTGACACAATAAATTGATGATTTTTTTTAAATTTATTTATTCAAATGTTCTATTCTCCCAATTCCAATGCTTCTAATATGCATTATTTTCAAAATTTAAATCTCTAGCAAACACTCATGCTAATGCGAAATCATAAACACATATGAAAATTTGATTCATTTTCACTTATGTTCCAACTTTTATGCTCAATGTTCAAATATTGTTTATTGGATAATTTATGTTTGTATTTATTTATGTTTCAAACTATAGACCAACCTTTTACTGCTTCAAATTTACTCTTCACAATTTGCTTTCGATCGTTGTCTCGATCTCAATGCTCCATAGCTTTGCTTATCATCCACTCTACTGCTCACTTATGCATACATAAACTCTGACACTTCTCTATCTAGTCTCTCTTATTGCTATCGCTTTTCAACTAGGATTTCTCTCTTTTATTCTTGATTACACGGATTCATACATACTATCTTTCTCTCTCTACTCATTTATGACACACACTGTCTATGCTTCCCCTACTCTTCAATGCCAAGCTCTTCTTCTCTTACTAATGTTACATCTCTCTCTCTCTCTCTCTCTCTCTCTCTCTCTCTCTCTCTCTCTCTCTCTCTCTACGTTCACATATGACACATACACACGTCTGTTTACATATCTTCTAACATGCAGATACACATCTCTGGCATGCAAGTACGCGCGTGCGCGCGCATACATACAATGTTACTTTAGTACTCTTGGTCTTTTTTAGCTTAAAAAAAGGGGGACCATACATAAACCTAGCCCTTGGATTGGAACCTGTTGGGGTTGGTTTTTTTGATAATTACACACACACACACACACACACACACACACAGGGTTACTTTATAGTTCTTGACCTTTTTTCTCTTATAAAAAGAGAGCTTCAAATATTTTTTGAGCCTCCACTATGAGATATAAAAACCCTTTGTTAAAAACTAAAAAGCCTTATAAGGCATTGGCTAGAAGGACTACACACACTCCACCTCACCTGAGGGAGTTCCCGAGCTCACTTACCTCCTAGGTGTTTTTAAACCACCTCCTATGGGTACTACTATCGGATATAGCCCGTCCCAACACTTGAGTATCATTTACCTTGGGTGAAACCCTACCGTGAATACTCTGGGTTACCTCCTCATGGCACCACGCAGGCGGCTTCATTTGCTCTGGTGGAGATCCCCCTAACGCTTGGATATTTGCGCGAATTGGAGTTATGGCAACCTCCCTCCCTGCTCTATTTAAAGGTGAGGGCGCATCTCTGCCCCTCACTTAGTTTTGGTTGTATTCTACTTGATTGCTTGAAACTAGTTACTACGTTTCTCATACAAAGCATGGAGCTCTCTACTCAAGTTACTCAAGTCGGTCACTGTTATTTCTTACTTTACTTATTGCATACTTAGGATTCTTTCCGCATGGGTTAACACTTTGGAAGGAGGATGTTTTGTTGAAAAATATGGTGGTCTCCTCCTGCAATCTTTATAACCCCAGGCATGGGGGTTATTTTGCATTGTATGATTACCAAATGGTGCATTAAAATAAGTGCTTATGGTTAAAAAAATCCACCCTATGGCGGGTGGTCAGAGCATATGGATGATTAGGGGTGCTTTTTTCTGACCTGGTAACCAGTACAAATTGGGTTATTTTCTTGTCGTGCTTACTAATCTCTGTTGCAGGATGGCGGGTGGTTTTGTGCCTTGATTGATTATTACTCTGTGCCGGCTTTTTACATAAAAAACTCTTGATGTTGAGAAAAAGAGGGTGTGTGTGGTGCTTTATCCTCCGCACACCAGCTTATTATTGGTTATGGCCGAATTGCTTATTGTCATGATTTCGGTACCTGGCTTATACTAAATGGCCGTAATGGCGCATCATAACATGAATCAGTGGCTATGGCAATATGGCGGTTAATGTATGAATGAAAGGCTTTTTGGTTGCATATCATATGTTTCGTTGATATTTTCTGGTTGCATATCATTCTCGCTAAGGGCTTAACACTATGGGGTTCTGCTGTCAACGATTTGGTGAGACTGTTTTTTTAATAAACAAACAAAAATGGGGTTATTACTTTGGCTTCACCTTGGTAAGGAAATCTACCCGAAAAAGCATTGGGTTACGACTTTTTGTGAATGTTCCCTAACTCGGGCCGATTTACTATTTTTGCATTAGCATCATGTTGTGTAAATTTAAAAAGATAAGAAATTCACCCTATGGGTGTTGGAAGGTTCTGCTTCTTTTGGGTTTCTCGGTTATACACTATGGTTGTTCATGGTCTTTTTTTAGAAAGGATGGGATATACATTACAGGTATTTTTGCATGTACTCAGGAGGATGTTGCTCATATGATAGCTTTGGATTTTATTATGGAACTAGCACTTTAAATATAGTTTAAACCTTTTCTTTAAAACTTGAAGGTATGGAGTATGGCTTGGCTTTTTTAGCAACACTCCTTGTTACTTGGGCTGCTTAAAGAGATGTATATGGTTAAAGATGTATGGTTTGGAATCCACTTCATTGAGATAGGTTTCTAACATTAAAAAATAAAAAAAGCTTTAATGAGCTTGTCTTTTTATAAAAACTGTAATTGGAAAATCTATACTATATCTTAAGGAGAGTGGTTTTCCAGTGCCATGTGTCAAACTTTGTTGCATTTGGTGAGTTACGACGCCCTTTTGGGTATATATGAGTGTGTATGTGTGTGAGTGAGAGAGAGAGAGAGAGCGAGACACCTAGCTTCTTGGATAAACTCTTCCAACTTCCAAGAAAGCACATCATACCCGTCAGTTTCACAGCCCGGCCTAAAACATCGTAGAGAGCAGCAAGAGGCGATCAAGGACAGAAGGGCTGAGGAGGTGGTCACATTTGCAGGTGGGCTTTAGCTAACATCCATCACGGAGATGATCGTCACATGGCACAAGATGCTTACTCGAGGCAGTGTTCCCTAAAGCCCCGGGCACACAGACGCAGAGAGAGAGAGAGAGAGGGAGTGAGAGGGAGGTGCTCCTCGATGCGTCTACTCTTCCTTGAATGCACCGTCGAAGGAGTTTGACCACAAGGGATGGAGTTATGGCACGGCTTTCCTCGCAACCTGAATCAAAGGCTCCAACGTTTCATCACGTTTGTGTGCATCGTGGCTTAGACACCTGCAGCTATCGACCTGTGTGTGTGTGTGTGTGTGTGTGAGAGTGAGAGAGAGAGAGAGAGAGAGAGAGAGAGAATCCCCTACCCCAGCTCATTGCTCAGTGCCCTCTAAATCTGTGGAATTCAACAGTCTCAAAGGTTGTGGCTAATGAGTTCTGAGAGTAGTTCACCTTAAGGAATGCAGAAACCAGACACTCATGGATGATCTCGACTGTGGACACTCGTGGAAAGTAGTATTGTTGCATGCGTATATGCGCGCAAAGGCTTTGAAGAAATGCATAGGAAGTTCTAATGAATGATAAGGCTGCTTTACACAAAAAAAAAGAGAAAGAATCCTGCCATGAGTCCGGTCTCAGACATCTGCAATTGGCTGCTTGGGCGGGCGCGCGCGCGCGTGTGTGTGTGTGTGAGAGAGAGAGAGAGAGAGAGAGAGAGAGAGAGAGAGAGAGTCCAGATTTCACTTGGTCGGATAGGTCAGACGTCTCTCTCTCTCTCTCTCTCTCTCTCTCTCTCTCCATTGAGCGCAGGTAGAGTAAAAACTTGCGAACTCTGTGTTGCGAGAGCTTGACGAAGTTGAAATAGCCTAGGTATGGGCTGTGCCTGTATAAGCAGCATAGTTTTTCATTATTTGAATACTATGGATTGGCTACACCATTGCTGAGGTAGTGTTCATCAATCTACATGGCTAAATGCCGAGCTAAGCAGGGAGATAATTTAGTGTATGGTGAGAGAAACTACTTCACTGTCCAGGTTCTGAGGATCAGGAGAAGCTTATACGGAAGCTTGATCATTGATGGCTACGTCAGCCAATATCGAGTTCATAAGAAGAAAAAAGGATTGTGCTACATAGCAGAGAGAGAGTTGGTGCTGCTCAGGACACAACAATAGAGAGATAATGTTGTTTAAGTTAAGAAAAATTTACCAAAATACCCTATAATTTGTGGAAATTCCCAAAATAACCCTCAAATTACAAAAATTCCCAGAGTACTCCAATTATTGCCCTTCAAATTTTCCAAAATTCCCAAAATACCCTTGATTATGAGATTAAATATCTCTAAGGAAAAAAGATTTGTAATTTTGCATAAGAAGACTAATTCTTTATCAATACAAGATGCTAAAACTAGAATTTGAGTTGGCTATGTAGGCTTTGGAGATGAATTGCTTCATTATTTTTAGACAGAATTGCCCTTTTTTTTGCCATAGAATTTGTGACAAATTACATGCTAAGCACTCAAAAACAGATCTCAATTGTAAAAAAGGAATAAAGATTAAAGAATCTTGAATAATCCAATCAAAATAGATACGAGGGTATTTTGGGAATTTCACAAATTAGAGGGGTATTTTGGTAATTTTCCCTTAAGTTAATAAGAGGCCATTGTCTCGACCACAAGTTTTGGGAACCCATACATGAGGCCAAACCCATACCCGAGGCTGGACAACACTGTTCGGGGGGGGGGGGGGTTACCTTCTTCGCGAATCGCAGGTAACACTAAGATGATTGCATTGTGTCACATGCAGCTTCAAAGTTTGCTAAAAGTAGTTCGCACAAGGTAGAGTTTACGCATGCCGTGTGATGTCAGCCTGCTGTCCCCGCCTATGTATTTAACTTTTCCAAAATGGGTAGAGTTCTCTCTATCCCCTCCCAGTTGAGCTTTCACGCATCAAGCACAAAATAAAAAGATGGAATTGTTGATGAAATCAAAAACTCTGCTTGCGTCTTGTAACATTTAATGGCCTAGAAACTTATGTGTAGCGGAAATTAGCATGAACATAGTGGGCATTTCATTAGAATAGATTCCTAATGAGAATTACAAGAGTGCTTGGGTGGAGAGAGCAACAAAAAGCATAACACCTAGTTAGATAGCATGAACAATACTTTTAAAAGAGAGAGAAATTAAGCTATTGACAATAGTTGAGGACCGGATTTGCATGGAGCCGGTCCCCCCTCCAAAATGCTTTGTATAATTATGGTTTCTCCCATCAAGAGAGACATTGTACAATACAATTCTTTGTGTTCCTTCAAGACTAGCTAGTGCAATGAAGATGAAAGCTTCATGCACTAAGAAAAACACTTAGCAAACACAACTTTAATTATCCCCGTTCTCAGACCCAAGACCTCACACACCTTCGTCGAAGGTGGTGAGAGCTAGCAGGATATGAGAGTAGAATGAGAGGAAGAAGGGGTATCTTACAAGAAAGATGTACATCTCCTCACATAATCACTCATATTAGCATAGCTTTAGCTTAATAATTAGCTTGGTAGAGGAGATGAGCATGCATTGAAGCTTGGCTCTTGGTTGGATTTGCATCCACAAGCCAAGAGTGTGTCGATGTAGGCTTCTATCTCACAAGCTTGGAGTAGGTGATGAGCTCTCCATTAAAGCTTGGGAAGAGATAGTCTTCTCTTTCTTCACACATGAGATTGTGTGAGTGTGTGTGTGATAATGCTTTGCAAAAATCAGCCCCCTCTCTCTCTTGGGCGAGCCCTCTTGCTATTTGCTCTTGCAGGCTCCCCATTGGACCTCCCCAAGTCAAGCCAATGGCTATTAAGCAGCATAAGTGATAGCCTTCTAACATGTGTCCCCCCTTTCCCCTTTTGTGAGAGCTTTAGGTAATTTAATAATTAAACTAAACTCTCATTGGATCCCTTTGCCTCCTGGCCAATAGGAAATAGGCAAGCCATTGGGCTCCTGAATGCTCATTGGACCCCTTGGGAGACTGTCCAATAGTCTTCTAGGAGACTTAATTCTCATTGGTTCTTTTATTAAGTGTTTTTAAAATTAATTAAACTAGATTTACTCTAGCCTAATTCTCATTGGTCCACCTCCAAGGCCATTCATGATCAATAGGAATTGGGCACACCTTGTGGGCATCTGGGCTAGGGAGCTGACATGTGTCCCTAATTCCCTTTGTGTAAAGGGAGCATGTGCATGTGTGTGTGACTTTCTCTCTCATCCCCTAGAAGAAGGGCTCGCCCCCTCCCATGTAGGGATATGCAAAGACTTTTTAGTTACACACAAAGCATCTAATTTCCCCTAGGGTTGACCTTTGGACACAACCTTTGAATTTTGGAACCTTAGCATTTTGGAAGTCTTAATGGGCTGAACCTTAGGGTCTTTTTAGCCCATTGTTGCACATGGCTCTTTTGCAGATGGCCCCCCCTTTGGATCCCTATTTTCCCTCCTTTGGATCCCTACTGTGGCCGATCTGCTAGCTTAACCAATATTCTAGCTTTTTCTCCCCTGGCACTTCCCCACATTAAATGATCAGTTTAATATGAGAAAATCATTTAGGAGAATTAGATATTGATTTTTATGACATTACCTCTCTCTTGAAATCATAGTCGTCCTCGACTATGGTGTAGAGAAGATAAAGCATATTCATGAGTCCTTTTCTTAGCGGGTAGAGGATCCCTATGTTACCCTACGACATCATTCCACAATGGATGACTAGTCCATTTGGCGCTTGAGAGCCTGAGGCTGCCGCAAGCATTTCTGCACATTAGTCCTATCAGTCTTCCATAGTAGAGTGACAAGCTCTACTTGGTGTTTGGGAGACGTCGTCTTCGCAAACTTGATCTAAGCATGCATACTACATTTTTGTACACAATAAAGAAAAAGAGAGTGTTATAAGACAAAAAAAACTTTGTTCATTTTTAACATTTTGTACATTTGCCTACTCTTGGGAAGCATTGTAAGCATTGACAAGGTTTAGGTTATCCTTTAATTGTATGCCTTGCATCCATCTAGCATCTTCAAAAGGATAATTCTTAAACTTAATAAGATATCGTCGGATAATCTTACCGCCTCTTAATACCCTTTGGCGCTTGAGAGCCTGAGATCAAGAAGATTCCTTGGTTTAGGCCATCCTTTTATTACCTCTAACTTTGATGGATCCATTTGGATGCCATCTTGAGAGATAATATGACCTAAATACTGAATCTCTTGCAAGAAAAATTCACTTTTCTTTCAATTAACATAAAGTTTATTCTCTCTTAGAACTTGAAATATTACCTGGAGATGTTGCTTGTGTTCGTCTAATGAATTAGAGTAGATGAAAATATAATCAAAGAATACTCCAGTGAAGGTTCGATGAGGCCTGAAAAGCTTCTCCATCAAGCTGTTGAATGTGGCTGGTGCATTGGTCAAGCCAAAAGGCATGACAATGTATTCGTAAAGACTAAATGTGGTGCGAAATGCGGTCTTTACAATGTCTTGATCAACTATCCTTATTTGATGATAGCCATTTTTTAGGTCAATCCTACTGAAGTAGGTCGATCCTTGTAGCTTATCAAATAGGTCTTCTACCCGTGGAACGGGAAACCTATTCTTGATAGTGATCCTATTTAGTGCTCTATAGTGGACACACATACGATATGTGCCGTCTTTCTTTTGCACTAATAGAGTGAGCAAAATGGAGATGAGCTAGGCCTAACCATGCCCTTCTCAACTAACTCATGCACTTGCCGCATAATCTCCTCTTGTTGAGCTTGAGAAACTCTATAAGGAGGTTTGTTAGGCGGTGAACTTCCTGGAAGAAGTTCAATGGCATGGTCATCATTACCTCGTTTAGGAGGTAGCTCACAAGGGATGTTGTCAATAAAGACATCTTGAAACGCCTTGAGAAAATTGGATAACTCTAATTCCTTTTGTTTGCTTTTATTTTCTTTTGTTAAAGCATTAGGTTCATTTTGAGAATCTTTAACAAAAATCATGTACACGGAAATAGAGCTCTTTATTGACTTGTTGAAAGCTGGTGTATGTACAATGGGGATAGTGTTACCCATTTCCTTAGCATCTATATACATGTCTTTTTTCCTGAACTTAAAGGAGATTCTCCTTTCAGGAAATTGAACATCGGCTGCCAGGCAGTCAAACCATGGTGCCCCTAGGATTACATCCTCATGCTTGAGAGGAGAGATAAAGAAGTCCTCTTTGTCCACATAGCCTTGGACATGAAGCCTCAATTTCCCGATTAAGGGAGTGACTGAAGCTTCTTGCCCCTTGAAGGCACTGTCTGCGGGTAGGACATCTCCCATCTCGTAGGCTTGTATGCCTAGCTTGGTGGCCAACTCTATAGATATAAAATTGTGAGTAGAACCAGGGTCAAAGAGAATAAAAGCATCATGTTCTCTTACCTTTCCCCAAGCATGGCATAGAGGAGATCCTTTGTGGTGAGTTTGGTGAGTCTCCTCCTCTTGGATTTCAACCAAGGAAGCTCTAGGAGGATCTTGGCGGTTGTTCTTTTGGGGACAAGCGCGGTACGCATGCCCTTGTTCGCCGCACTTGAAACACCGGTTATCCTTGCGATAATGCTCAAACTCTTCAGGAGAGAGTTTGTTTTTACCTTTGTAAACTCCCTTCTCTTTAGCTTTGTTGGAGTTGCCCTTAGGAGACTTTTGGACATTGTCCTTCCCCTTAGGCTCAATGGAACCCTTGTTTTCCGTGGGCTTATTATTTCTTTTAGCCCCCGTTTGGAAATTGATTCGAGAGGCCACCATAGTATGGTGTATTACCGCCGATATGGTACGTGCCCTTTGGGAGTTGACATACTCCGCCATTTCTTCGGTTAAGCCCGCACAAAATTGTTGCTTTTGCTCTCCAAAATCCAACTTTTTGAAGATAGTGGCTTTGAGTTGTAGGTCCCAAAACTTGTCTACATATTTGTGGATGGATTCATTGAGAGAGAGCTTTAAGATTTGCCATTCGGTGAGTACTTTGTCTTTGGCATCGGTGGCCAAAAACTGCTTCATAATGGAAGCTCTTAAAGCGTTCCATGTTCGTGGAGCTTCACCGTTGGCTTGTAGGCTAGGCCACCATTGCCTGGCGGACTTTTGAAAGTGCATAGCTACATGGCGTAGCTTAGAGGACTCGGTGAAGCCCTCATCTCCAAACGCCGCATCAAATTGCTGGATAATGGCCAAGACTTTGTCCGTAGCACCAAAGGTGCCATCATAGGTAAGGAAAGAGATGCTCTTCCCTCCCTCTTTGAAATTCTTCAGCTTGGATGACCTCTTCCATGCGGCGTAGGATTTCCTATGGCCTCTTCTTTTTGATGGTTCAAAGGTTGCACCATCACTTTCTTCAGAAGGTGAAGAATTTGAAGAAGGTGGAGAAGAGGGTGACCTCTTTCTCGCCTTTTTCTTGTCTTGATCTTTGTTGTCTTCACCATCACTTTCATAAGAGGAAGAGGATGAAGAAGATGGAGAACAGGGTGTCCTCTTTCTCACCTTTTTCTTCTCTTGCTTTTTATCATCCCTCTTTGAATTATGGCGTGGAGAAGAGTGTGATAGTATTCTCCGCTTTGGTGGTGATGGAGAGCGTTTAGCCCGCTGTCTTCGTGGAGCCATCTCCGCCGAGGTGGCGGGAGACTCACTTCTTTCTCGTTCCTTCGGTGGAGGCTCTTGAGTTCTCCTTTGGGAAGGAGATGCATCATCAAGAAGTAAATTCTTGAGCCCTTCGTACGGATTCTCTTCTTCTTCCCGAATCGGAGAGAGACATCTTTTGGGAGTCTTACAAGGAGGCTTCTTAGGTGTTCTCTCATCATGGTGATGAGCTTGGAGAATCCCGTGAGCACGAAGCTGCCGTTGCACTTCACTTTGGAGAGATGGATTTCCCATGGCTTGTTGAAGCCTATAAAGAAGATAGTTAACAAGCATTGAAGCATCATTAGTAGCTTGCTCATGAGCAAAATCAAAGTTATCAACATTAATTTCACTCTCTTCACTATTGTCAGCCATTCTAACAACTTTTAGGTGTAAACGTTTTAGGTGTACTTTGACACTTCAAGCCCTAGTTGCTACTCCTCTTTACCCCTTTAGAAAAAGCACTTAAGCTGCTGTACCCGCTGCTCGAATACCATTAATTGCAAGGAATAGAAGAGAGGGTCTTTCGACACCAAAACAACACCGACTCCTGTCAAGCTTGTGATGCCCCGTTAACTGCACGAAGGCAGGCTCACAGCAAGGCTGAAAAATCCCTATTCTACTTACTCACAGGCAATTAATGATACCAACCATTTATAGCTAGCTTGAGGACCTCCCTTCTTGAGCAAGAAAAGAGAAACCTTGTGCTCTGATACCAATGCAACATTTAATGGCCTAGAAACTTATGTATAGCGGAAATTAGCATGAACATAGTGGGCATTTCATTAGAATAGATTCCTAATGAGAATTACAAGAGTGCTTGGGTGGAGAGAGCAACAAAAAGCATAACACCTAGTTAGATAGCATGAACAATACTTTTAAAAGAGAGAGAAATTAAGCTATTGACAATAGTTGAGGACCGGATTTGCGTGGAGCCGGTCCCCCCTCCAAAAGGCTTTGTATAATTATGGTTTCTCCCATCAAGAGAGACATTGTACAATACAATTCTTTGTGTTCCTTCAAGACTAGCTAGTGCAATGAAGATGAAAGCTTCATGCACTAAGAAAAACACTTAGCAAACACAACTTTAATTATCCCCGTTCTCAGACCCAAGACCTCACACACCTTCGTCGAAGGTGGTGAGAGCTAGCAGGATATGAGAGTAGAATGAGAGGAAGAAGGGGTATCTTACAAGAAAGATGTACATCTCCTCACATAATCACTCATATTAGCATAGCTTTAGCTTAATAATTAGCTTGGTAGAGGAGATGAGCATGCATTGAAGCTTGGCTCTTGCATTGAAGCTTGGCGAGAAAGAGGTCACCCTCTTCTCCACCTTCTTCAAATTCTTCACCTTTTGAAGAAAGTGTTGGTGCAACCTTTGAACCATAAAAAAGAAGAGGCCATAGGAAATCCTATGCCGCATGGAAGAGGTCATCCAAGCTAATGAAGTTCAAAGAGGGAGGGAAGAGCATCTCTTTCCTTACCTATGATGGTACCTTTTGTGCTACGGACAAAGTCTTGGCCTTTATCCAACAGTTCGATGCGGCGTTTGGAGATGAGGGCTTCACGGAGTCCTCTAAGCTACACCATGTAGCTATGCACTTTCAAAAGTCCGCCAGGCAATGGTGGTCTAGCCTACGAGCCAACGGTGAAGCTCCGTAAACATGGAAAGCTTTAAGAGCTTCCATTATGAAGCAGTTTTTGGCCACCGATGCCAAAGACAAAGTACTCACCGAATGGAAAAGCTTAAAGCTCTCTCCCTATGAATCCATCCACAAATATGTAGACAAGTTTTGGGACCTACAACTCAAAGCCACTGTCTTCAAAAAGTTGGATTTTAAAGAGAAAAAGAAACAATTTTGTGCGGGCTTAACCGAAGAAATGGCGGAGTATGTCAACTCCCAAAGGCCACGTACCATATCGGCGGTAATACACCATACTATGGTGGCCTCTCAAATCAATTTCCAAACGGGGGCTAAAAGAAATAAAAAGCCCACGGAAAACAAGAGTTCCAATGAGCCTAAGGGGAAGGACAATGTCCAAAAGTCTCCTAAGGGCAACTCCAACAAAGCTAAAGAGAAGGGAGTTTACAAAGGTAAGAACAAACTCTCTCTTGAAGAGCTTGAGCGTTATCGTAAGGATAACCGGTGTTTCAAGTGCGGCTAACAAGGGCATGCGTACCACGCTTGTCCACAAAAAAACAACCGCCAAGATCCTCCTAGAGCTTCCTTGGTTGAAATCCAAGAGGAGGAGACTCACCAAACTCACCACAAAGGATCTCCTCTATGCCATGCTTGGGGAAAGGTAAGAGAACATGATGCTTTTATTCTCTTTGACCCCGGTTCTACTCACAATTGTATATCTATAGAGTTGGCCACCAAGCTAGGCATACAAGCCTACGAGATGGGAGATGTCCTACCCGCAGACAGTGCTTTCAAGGAGCAAGAAGCTTCAGTCACTCCCTTAATCGGAAAATTGAGGCTTCATGTTCAAAGCTATGTGGACAAAGAGGACTTCTTTATCTCTCCTTTCAAGCATGAGGATGTAATCCTAGGGGCACCATGGTTTGACCGCCTGGTTGCCAATGTTAAATTTCCTGAAAGGTGAATATCCTTTAAGTTTAGGGAAAAATACATGTATATAGATGCTAAGGAAATGGGTAACACTATCCCCATTGTACATACACCAGCTTTCAACAAGTCAATAAAGAGCTCTATTTTCGTGTACATGATTTTTGTTAAAGATTCTCAAAATGAACCTAATGCTTTAGCAAAAGAACAAAAGAGCAACCAAAAGGAATTAGAGTTATCCAATTTTCTCAAGGGGTTTCAAGATGTTTTTATTGACGACATCCCTTGTGAGCTACCTCCTAAACGAGGTAATGATGACCATGCCATTGATCTTCTTCCAGGAAGATCACCACCTAACAAACCTCCTTATAGAGTTTCTCAAGCTCAACAAGAGGAGATTATGCGGCAAGTGCATGAGTTAGTTGAGAAGGGCATGGTTAGGCCTAGCTCATCTCCATTTTGCTCACCTGTGCTATTAGTGCAAAAGAAAGACGGCACATATCGTATGTGTGTCGACTATAGAGCACTAAATAGGGTCACTATCAAGAATAGGTTTCCCGTTCCACGGGTAGAAGACCTATTTGATAAGCTACAAGGATCGACCTACTTCAGTAGGATTGACCTAAAAAGTGGCTATCATCAAATAAGGATAGTTGATTAAGACATTGTAAAGACCGCATTTCGCACCACATTTGGTCTTTATGAATACATTGTCATGCCTTTTGGCTTGACCAATGCACCAGCCACATTCAACCGCTTGATGGAGAAGCTGTTCAGGCCTCATCGAACCTTCACTGGAGTGTTCTTTGATCATATTATCATCTACTCTAATTCATTAGACGAACACGAGCAACATCTCCAGGTAATATTTCAAGTTTTGAGAGAGAATAAACTTTATGTTAATCGACAGAAAAGTGAATTTTTCTTGCAAGAGATTCAGTATTTAGGTCACATTATCTCTCAAGATGGTATCCAAATAGATCCATCAAAGTTAGAGGTAATAAAAGGGTGGCCTAAACCAAGGAATCTTCATGAACTAAGAAGCTTTATAGGTATGTGTGCATACTATAGACGCTTCATAGAAAAGTTCTCACAAATTGCGGGACCATTACATGACCTATCAAAGAAAAGCGTTAGGTATACATGGTCTGCTAAGGAGAACAATGCTTTCTAAAATCTTAAAGAAAATCTTATCTCTCAACCTGTGCTTACACTATCGGATCTCTCAAACCTGTGAGAAAGTAATGTATGAATCTCATGTTCCACCTTATGCGGTGCATAGAGAGATTCAGTCTACCTTAAAGGGAATTGAAACATATTTCTATTGGCCTACCATGAAAGTGAACATACAAGAGTATGTTTCGAAATGTGTGGTATGCCAAAAGACAAAATTTGATAGAGGGAAGCAACTTGGATTGCTTCAACCCTTGCCAATCCCTAATTCACCATGGGAGAGCATATCCATGGATTTTATCTTTGGATTGCCTAAGTCTATCCATGGGAATACGAGAATATGGACGATAGTAGACAGGTTCAGTAAACAAGCTCATTTTATACCTGTCAAAAAGACTATCAAAGCCCATCAAATGACAACCCTCTTCATTTCCCAAATTTTCAAGTACCATGGCTTGCCAATGTCCATAGTGTCGGATAGAGATCCTAGAATGACCAGTAATTTCTGGAAGGGTCTCTTTGAGAATTTAGGGACAAGGCTAAACTTCTCTTCGGCCTATCATTCACAAACGGATGGCCAAAGTGAAATAGCTAACCTAACCATTCTCGATCTACTAAAAGCCTATGTAACGGAAGTAGATCAAAGATCCCAATGGGAGAAGTACTTAACCTTAGTGGAGTATGCTTACAATAACACTGCACATACATCCACGGGAAAAGCACCTTTCGAGGTAATTGAGGGGAGATCAAAAAGCCCCTTGCTACTTAAGGTACATGGGAAGATCTTCGCTGTAGATGAGTATAGCCGAGACCTACAAGAATCTTTTCAAAAGATTAAGGATGCTATCTCTATCTCACAGCAAAGGCAAAAGGCTGCTGCTGACAAGCACAGAAGAGCCCAAGCCTTTAAAGAAAATGATTGGGTCTTATAAAAGTTTTCCAAGGCTCGATTAAGGCACACGACGGGCAAGAATCCTACGAGCCATCAAAAGTACTATGCTAAACTAACAAAAAGGTACTATGGTCCCTTCCAGATTCTTAGGCCAATTAATGAGATGGCCTATCAACTCAAGTTTCCCAATCATTGGCTCATACACAATGCTTTCCATGTGAGCCTATTAAAGCCTTACAAAGGAGAGCCACCTCAAGAACCAACTATTGAAGACCCACCGGAGATCGAGGACCAAGAGGAGGTGCTACAACCCGAGTCCATTCTTCGACATGAAGACAAGGTATTAAGAGGCGGTAAGACTATCCGACGATATCTTATTAAGTTTAAGAATTATCCTTTTGAAGATGCTAGATGGATGCAAGGCATACAATTAAAGGATAACCTAAACCTTGTCAATGCTTACAATGCTTCCCAAGAGTAAGCAAATATACAAAATGTTAAAAATGAACAAAGTTGTTTTTGTCTTATAAGACTCTCTTTTTCTTTATTGTGCACAAAAATGAAGTAGTATGCATGCTTAGATCAAGTTTGCGGAGACAACGTCTCCCAAACACCAAGTAGAGCTTGTCACTCTACTATGGAAGTCTGAAAGGACGAATGTGCAGACATGCTTGCGGCAGCCTCAGGCTCTCAAGCGCCAAATGGACTAGTCATCCATTGTGGAATGATGTCGTAGGGTAACATAGGGATCCTCTACCCGCTAAGAAAAGGAATCGGGAATATACTTTATCTTCTCTACACCATAGTCGAGGACGACTATGATTTCAAGAGAGAGGTAATGTCATAATAATCAATATCTAATTCTCCTAAATGATTTTCTCATATTAAACTGATCATTTAATGTGGGGAAGTGCCAGGGGAGAAAAAGCTAGAATATTGGTTAAGCTAGCAGTCCGGCCACAGTAGGGATCCAAAGGAGGGAAAATAGGGATCCAAAGGGGGGGCCATCTGCAAAAGAGCCATGTGCAACAATGGGCTAAAAAGACCCTAAGGTTCAAACCATTAAGACTTCCAAAATGCTAAGGTTCCAAAATTCAAAGGTTGTGTCCAAATGGTTAAAACTTAGGATAAATTGGGTGGTTTGCGTAATCTCCAAAGTCAACACACATCCCTACACATGAGGGGGCGAGCCCTAAAGGTAGGGGGATGAGAGAGAAAGACTAAAAAACTTACACACACACACAAGCTCCCATTTGAACACAAAGGGCATAAAGGACACATGTCAGATGCCTAAGCTAGTTGCTCCCAAAGTGTGCTCAATTCCTATTGGATGACCCTTGAAGTGGACCAATGAGAATTAGGCTAGATTAAATTTATTCTAATTAATCTTAAAACACTTAATAAAAAGAACCAATGAAAATTAAGTCTCCTGGATGATTATTGGACGGCCTGTGAAGGGGTCCAATAGGAATTGAGCAGCCCAATGGGCTACTTAATTCCTATTGGCCAGAATGGGGAAAGGTCCAATGGGGATTTAATTCATTTAAACCATCATCAATTAAGTTTAATGGATAAATCTCTCTCAAAAAGGGAAAGAGGGACACATGTCAGAAGGCTCTTCAATTTACCCCTATTTTCCTATTTGCTAAGCTTGGCACTATCCAATGGGGAGCCTGCAAGAGCAAATAGCAAGAGGGCTCGCCCAAGAGAGAGAGAGGGGGCTAATTTTTGCAAGGCATTATCACACACACGCACTCACACAATCTCATGTGTGAAGAAAGAGAAGACTATCTCTTCCCAAGCTTTAATGGAGAGCTCATCACCTACTCCAAGCTTGTGAGATAGAACCCTACATCGACACACTCTTGGCATGTGGATGCAAATCCAACCAAGAGCCAAGCTTCAATGCATGCTCATCTCCTCTACCAATCTAATTACTAAGCTAAGCTATGCTAATATGAGTGATTATGTGAGGAGATGTACATCTTTCTCGTAAGATACTCCTTCTTTCTCTCAATCTACTCTCATACCCTGCTAGCTCTCACCATCTTCGAAGGTGTGTGAGGTCTTGGGTCTGAGACCGGGGATAATTAATGTTGTGTTTGGTAAGTGTTTTGCTTAGTGCATGAAGCTTTCATCTTCATTACACTAGCTAGTTTTGAAGTAACACAAAGAATTGTATTGTACAATGTCTCTCTTTATGGGAGAAACCATAATACAAAGCCTTTTGGAGGGGGGACCGGCTCCATGCAAATCCGGTCCTCAACTGTTGTCAATAGCTTAATTTCTCTCTCTTTTGAAAGTATTGTTCATGCTATCTAACTATGTGTTATGCTTTTTGTTGCTCTCTCCACCCAAGCACTCTTGTAATTCTCATTAGGAATCTATTCTAATGAAATGCCCACTATGTTCATGCTAATTTCCGCTACACACAAGTTTTTAGGCCATTAAATGTTACAGACAGCTTTGGTGACACACCCCCGTTCATTATGTTTCAGCATACATGTTCCGTTCAAACGTGGCGCATGAAAGATATTGAAGACGTCTCCTACACGTGAAGGTCCTTTTTTTGCATCTGTTGGTGAGCATGCCCTATTTAGTTTTGAATGTGCATGTATGTTTATGCAAGTGTGTTCACATGATATAAACATCTATATTGCATAAACATCTATATTAGTGCAAAGAGTTTGGTAAAGGTTCTACATGATATTTTAGACATTTTTGCAAAGTAAGAAGATGTACTCTTCATTAGGAGAAATATGGACCTTGCATGGGCCTTGTAAGGAATCCTAATTTTTAGGAATTAAGGCTAATGGTGTGTAGGGTTAAGGGGACAAGGGCATTCAAGAAGCTAGTTTTGAGTAGTCTTTTCTAACCTTTTTTTAGACACATGTAGGATGTGAACCTAGGAGGTCACCTTCTCTCTCTACCTTTTTGAAAGTGAAGGGAGTAAAGAGGTGTGACCACATCATCAAAAACGTGGATCACTAAGAGCCAAAATTTGACTTTTTTAAAAAAAAACTTATTTTTGACTTAAAACTCCCCCCCAACATATATCCATATCAAAAAAGTATTTTTGTACCTTTTTTTAAACTTACAAGCACTAAAAGTCCATTTTTTAAATAAAAAAAACTCCCCCCAAAAAAAAACCTTTGTTCTCTCTTCCTCCTCCTTCCTTTCTCCCTCTCCTCTCCCTCCCTGCCCCCTTCTCTCCACCTCCTCCTCTCTCTCTCTCTCTCTCCCCCGCTGTCCCCTTCTCTACTCCCATGTTCCTCCCTCTCCCTCCCTGCCCCCTTCTCTCCTCCTTCTCCTCTCTCTCTCTCTCTCTCTCTCTTCCCCCCCCCCCCCCCCCCCACTACCCCCTTGTCTCCTCCCATGTTCCTCTCTCTCCCTCGCCCCTCTCTCTTTTCATCCTTTGCTTCCTCACGCAACAGCTACGATGGTGCTCAAGGACATCACAAATCGTGTGCATACATATTTGCTTGTTCGCAACGTTTGCACCGAAGGCCGCACGTGAGGGTGAGCAGAGGTCATCCCAGGAACGTGGTACCATCGGTGAGATGAATGTTGATGGTTCTTCAATATCTTGCCAATACCATCACATATTTGAATAAAACACTCCTTTATGCAAGGTAACAATATACTTCTTACTTTTGATTGTGTTCTTCTTATCATAGACTTTGAAGTCTAAGGTGTTGCCTCTACTTGTTTTGTAGTGCACAAAGGTTGCTTTTATGCACAAATAGTGAAAGGATGCAGGTTAGAGAGGCCAAGTGTCACCACTTTTCCGTATATTTTAGGATTGTTTATTTTCAGTTAGATAGAAATACTTACAAATTTGTACAACATATACTTAACAAGTGTCTTTATTATACAGCTTGCAAATGTTGAATTCATACATGTTTTTGTTACAAGGTGACCTCTTGCTATGCTTGCTGAGTGGCGTTGTTTGCAAGAATGGCTCAAGGAACTGGCATAATATGAAGCTTTTACCGTGGCACAAAGCTCTCCTCAGCGGCAATGTGGCTCCCACTAGACCAAAAATCATTATGCTAACATGGAGAGATCCCTAGTAGAACAATGCAAAAACTTTTCATCAACAGCAACACACCCTTTCCTAACATGAGGGCACTCCTACCAAATATATTTTTATGTGATAGGTCACCCCATGAGCATACCATGTCATGGAATGGATGTAAGAACTATGACCGCACTACTCCTTGGAAGTTGTTCACATATGTATGTTTATCAAAGTTAATGAGAAGAAATTTGGACTTTTTTGTTTGTTGATGTGTAAGAGCACTTTAGGTCTACCATATTTTAGATTGTTTGATAAGTTAAATAAGATTTGTAGTCATTTAAAGTGTAAGTTTGTTTTTGTTTGGTAAGATTGTACATGAGAAGACATGATAAAGTATAAGATATCTTGACGGAATAAACCTCGATTAGATTCCTACCATGCACTTGTGACACCAGACCTCTCCTTGAACCCTTTGATTTCTATTGTTGTGGGAAGTCTAAGGGTAGTCTATTTTCAAATTTTTAGCAATAAATTTTTTTAAAAGGAAATTTTGGTTATTTTAAAGTTTGTACACAGTGTAGGAGTTCATTTTGATTGTTTTCCTTTAGTTTCAATTTTTGATCGAGGGCACTCCTTGGAAGCCACTTTTGAGGGTGTTAGGGTGAGATTTTGAGAAAGTTTTGTAGGTAGGAAATACAGTCCTTAACACAATAAAAAACATTGGCTCTTTGAGTATTTTCAGATTCCATGGTTTTAATGCTCGTTCGAGCCCGTAGATTAAGGAAAAAGTAAGAAATGTCTGTTTTACATCATTTTTTAAGAAATTGCCAACTTGCACGTTGATTTTTGGAGAATCTGAGTAGGATATGATTTTTTTGCATCACACGATGGTCGAAGAGCGCGACAAGATGAACAAATTTATGTGAGACAAGCCCAAACAGATTCGGAGCCAATTGAACACTAGAAGCTCTTGAAAACAGCCTAAAAGTTGAACACTTGAATTATGACCATGCATAAAAAAAACTCCTGTACTTGTCATTTTAGGGCCCCAGGGACCCTCAACATGAGGGGCCACAAGGGCGCGCAAATTGGGCATCCAAAAATTTTGGATGCCCAATTTGCGCGCCCTTGTGGCCCCTCATGTTGAGGGTCCCTGGGGCCCTAAAATGACAAGTACAGGCTTTTTTTAATGCATGGCCATGAGATACAATTGGGCAGTGTAATGTATTCATAGCAAACTACCCCCCCCCCCCCCCCCCCCCTGGCAAATAGCTAAACCTTATATCATGCCATGCATTAACAAAAAGCTTGTATTTGCCATTTTAAGGCCTCAGGGACCCTCAGCAAGAGGGGCCACAAGGGCGCGCAAATTGGCCATCCAAATTTTTTGGATGGCCAGTTTGTGCGCCCTTGTGGCCCCTCTTGTTGAGGGTCCCTAGGGCCCTAAAATAACAAGTATATGCTTTTTTTAATGCATGGCCATGAGATAGAACTGGGCAGTTTAATGTGTTCATAGCAAGCCCCCCCCCCCCCCCCCCCCCCCCACAAATGGCAGATACCTAAACCTTGTATCATGGTTATCAACCATTTTTTACTTCCTTGTGTCCATCCCCTGTTCTTGGAAATATTTTGGCCCCTATTTGTCCTTGGATGGTCATTCTGCGCGCCGTTGTGGTCCCTCTTGTTGAGGGTCCCTGGGGCTTCAAAATGACAAATAGGGGCTTTGTTTTAATGTATGGCCATGAGATAGAGGTGTAGTGTTTGACATCCGGAGTATTCACTATGTAAAATTTTCCTATATCATGTGCGTTCACCACAATGGATTGAAAGTAGCCCTTATAGGCCTTACCTACACATGTTTTTGTAACTTTACAAGAATATAAATTCCCTTCTGTTGAACACATGTGTTATGTTACATATACTTTAGTGAACTCCCAAGGTCAAAGGCCTCACAAATTTTGTGTACTCAGAACATTTAGCACTAGAAATCAACCAAACAAGGAGCCAATGTTTACTTCCTTGTGTTCACCTCGTGTTCTTGGGAATGTTTTGGTTAAGCCATTTCTTTGGTATTTGAAACCACATGTGACCCCTATTGTTATAGTATCCAACCAAAGGTTTCTTGATTAGCAGTTATATAAGTTATATAGGTTCGAGTGATACATATCTTCTATGTTAACAATGCATGTATCTATAATTTATGTTTACACTTTCTCTATCCAAATGAGCTACATAGTAAAAATCAAATCCGCAATTCAACAATTAAGTTCACAAGGTGATAGCTATTGGTATGATCTTTAGCAATACCAAATAAATAGCTACCAATACCGAATGAATAAAGATATTTAAGAAGGTTTGATACCAAAAGTTGTCAACACTACTCAAAAAGGTGGAAACTCAAAGGCTTTATAATATATATGATGAAACAAGAATCAATAATAAGTCACCCCTATATATCTACACCTCCATCTCAAGTTGTCATTTCTTTAAGTCAAGCTTGGCATAGGCATAGTATGGAAACAATAACATTTTGGAAAGCAAGAATTTAGCTTTCTCAACTTTTGAAATGTTGCTATTGATATATATTCAACATCCCCAAACGTGGACATCTTGACAAAGGTTATGATCCACTTTAATAAGAATAACCATTAGTGATTAAACTTTCAAATCAAAATATTGCATGCATTTCTTCATGGTGGAATGATTAAGACTTGAGGCTTCAAACATCTTATAGGAAAATCAGAACATCCATAAAAATCAACAATATTTCTCAAATCTGTATGAAACTCCAGTAAACTAAATTAAATACTCTCACTCAGTGCGACACCATTTAACAAAAAGAAATATTTATATTGCATTTATAGAGGAATCCAGCCTCATAAAAATAATTACAAACGGAGACAATGTTGTTGTTGTTGTTAGGCTTCTCTTACAAGTATTTGTCTATCTCATCTAGAGATTCATATACACGAGTATTTGTGTGTCTATGACACTAGGGAAGATAGTAGTACTATAGGGATGGATTTTCTAAGAGCTCCTAGAGAGTACCTATTGGTTCAAGATTCTACAAAAATCCTACTATTCTTATCAAAATCTTTTAACATGGTAGTGAAAGGTTCCTCACGGAACAAAAATAGGGTGATTTTCATCTTTGCACATGGTTGCTTGCTCATGTCCTCTCAAAACAAGTTGACTCTGTAAGTAAACAATAGATTATGTGAGCACAAAGTTATAAAGTACAAAATGATATAAAGTATGATAATCTAATGACAACTATACAAAGAATAAATTATTAAAAAAATATTTGATGACTCTTCATAGATAACACAACTTACTTACATTGCGAAACTCAATATCTCAAGTGAGTAAGAATTCCCCTTCACATTGTGTGTTTTGAGTTATATACTCTCTAGGCTTTTTAGAAGTGGCCGGGCACCCAAATGGCCAAACTCACTTAATCTGCTATCTGCACTGCCTAGGATCTAAATATAGCTCAATGTTTACAACTTGGAACTCTTGATGATCCCAAAACATAATTACAACCCGCATTTGCGGTCATTTGACGGAAAATCCTAAAACTTAAGTGACCGTCAATGGTGACCGTAACTCCATAGATAGTCATCAATTCCAACTCTTCTCTGTATCTGTTGCTTGTATTTGCTTCATCTTCATCTTTAATTAGCGTCCGCATCATCTGGCCTCGTTAGCATTTACTAAAAATAGTAAATAGCATCTTTGATTGGTCCGTTTGGCCATTGTTGACTTAGCCGCCAAACACTCCCCCCATCCGATTTCAGTGCACGTCCTCGTGCGTTGCTTGGTTGGCTTGCACTGGAGAGATTTGAAATTCGTGGTGAATGTTGTTCTGAAGAGCTCTAAGCTGTTGGGTTGACGTGTTGGTGAATATGAGATTAGTCATTTGGGTTCAAGTAAAAGGAATTGGCTTGATTTATTATGGGAATAACGAAAAATAAAAGGCGATGTATAGTGCGTAAGGGTCTGGAAACCCTGGTTGACCAATGGGGAAAAACCTCATGGGAAAAAGTGCCCAAAGGTATGTGATCTTATTATGGGAATATACAATGTTGAGTGTTTATGGACTGAATTGAGTGGGCTTATAAAATAATGTGAAAGTGAATTGTTTAAGCCTTCTGTCCCTTGATAAGGGTCGATGATCCGCCTTGAGTTTGGAGTTTTTTTGCTGCTGCCTGTACCTGCAAGGTGTGTGCATGGGTGGAACAATAAAGAGTGCGTAATGCAAATGTCCAATTATGGGACATTCGATATGCTTGCGCAGATTTATGCATGGGTAAGATTATGCTGTGTGAGAGAATGTATTGATGGGTGCTCCTCAGAGTTAATGCAGCTAAAAAAGTAAATTAAATTCACTTTACTAGCTTCCACTACTCTTGACAAGGGCGTTTGATGCAATGGTTTCCACTCTCCTAATGTGCGCACGTGCATGTGTGTTTTGTTTTGAACACTTCGCCTCTCCACCATGATTAAAATAATACATTGACTATGCTCACCTATTCAGAATGAGCGACTTGATATAATTACGCTGAACTCTTCCAGCTTGAGCTGTAGCCTAATTAGCTAGACTCATAGACCACAGAAAAATATTAGGACTTGAAGCTTAGGTCTAACGCTTTGCTCATCTATCGGCTCAGCTGCCCGACTCTTGACTTTTTTTTTTTGTGACTTGACTTGACTTGACTAGTGTCTTGAGCTCTCAACAAAGTATATATCTAGACATTTAGAGCTCAGATCCTCAAAAAGAGGGTTATTAAATGACTATATTGGCAAAGTAGGTTTTTTTTGCCATACCTGGGTGACCTTGGCTGTCAAAATTGCTTGTTGTAACTTTTGGTCCATTATCTGAGAAGATTGGCTAGTTTCATTTTGTTGGAAGTGGGAGATGACTTTAATCTTCTTCTGCTCGTTTGTCTGCTTTGGCACCCATACGTATCTGCTATTTGTTGTTGGCTTATAATTACAGACGACATATTGACTTTTTGGAACTGTATCCTTGATCTGTCGGTGTTTGTAGCTGAAATTACCTTCAAGTTGTGTAAAATCTGGTCTTTGTACCTTGGGTAGCCAGATTTTTTTTTGTCCTTTGTAATATCCTTGTGCTTGAAGTATATTTGATGGCACAAATATTTTTGTATGTACTTTCGGATTCAATTGTATTTGTTCCGTGCCATTTTTGGGAATCACGGTTGGTAAATTTCCTTGAAGATATGTAGGCTTTCTAGATTGAGAATCTTTTTTGAACCTGTTTCTAGCCCTGTTGTTCGATCTCCTCTTTTGAGTTGAAATTGATCTTGATTTTCCTGTCTGTTGTTTTGGTTTGAAGCCATTTGCTACTATATAACCTGATATCTTTGGTTTAGGTAACCAAACATTTGGTTGACCACTGTAGTAGCCTTGCGCTTCTAAGTTGTACTGGGAGGCAATCCATCCCATTTTTTTACCTGAATTGTTTGGACTATGATCATTTACCCAAACTGGATCTTTGACATTGATGTCATCGGCCGCAACATAGGTTTTGATGTGTTGCTTGTGTCTTTGTTTACTCTGAGTTGGGTATTTTGGCTGAAAGACCTTTTTATACTGTTGTCAAGGTTTTTGGTCTTGATTTCTCTGGGGTGCTGAAGCCACTGCTGTTTGCTTTGATTGTTTAACTGTGACGTCCTTGTTGGACTTCTGTTCTTCATAGGAAGAAGTTAAGCCTCCCTGGACTTTTGCTTTTCCCTTGTCTTCTACTGATAAACGTCGAGATGTAATGACTTGGGATGTCTGTACCTTTTCTTGTTGATGACATGCTTTGGTGATTTCTGCATTTAAAGTGACTTGAACCGTCTTTTGTGCCTCTATTTTTGAACAACTGTTTGAGTCTTTAATTTCCTCTGCCAGCTGGACAGAAGTAAGTTGACTCTTTTCTTCAGATGCAATGCTTACCGTGGCCTTTGGTTCACATTGCTCTTTATTGATCTCTTTGTTTGTCTTTTGATAGGCTCCATGTGCTTGATGCACCATTTGCTTCTGATTGTTCAAGTTAATTGTGATTTGTGTCACCTTTGGTTCTGTAGCATCTTCCATTGGCGAGACCATATTAAGATCTGACTTTATGATCGCCTCTGCCTTTTGATTCTCGCCATCATTTGAACACATTGAGATGTCTTTTTCTTTGCTTTGATACTTGATCTCTGCTTCTGTTGAATTCTTGGGTACATCCCTTAGCGATGAACTACCCGTGTTATTAGCATCATTATGTAGAGTCTTTGATTCCACATTTCTACTTGATGAAATCTTCAGTGGCAAGTCCTTGACTGCCCGTGCCTGCTCTGGTTCTGGGTCACAGATAATTTCTTCATCAACTTCCTCTGACATTGAATTATCCGTTGTATCCTTGTCGGATCTTTCGACTTCAGGCTTGAAAAATTCCAAGCTGACCATCTGTTGTAGCTGACCTTTTTTGGTAGCTTGATTTTCAATTAAAATATCATTGACGCCTTTGACCTCCAATATTTTAGTCATCAGTTTGTCTCTAGTATCCTTTGACAAGATATGCTTTCTTTCTGTTGACTTTCGACTTGGAGACGTCTGCTTTAATGATTCTGCTGCTTGCAGTCTGATACTGTCTTGGTTTTGCTACTTCATCATATCTAAGTGCATCTTTACTGGGCAATTGGGTATTAGATGGTTAATGCCACATCCATAGCAATGCACATCTATTCCTATTTGTTCTATACCTTGTCGAGGTATCTGTTCATAGTATTGTTGGTATTCGTTACCCATAGTATCTTTGATCAAATATGTCATTAGCATGACATGTAGATACTTAAAAACCAACATTGACGCTGGCTTTGACTGATTGCCCTTATCTTTTTCGACTGTAGAATTCTCAAGAAGCTTGTAATAGCTTCCATTGTAACCCTAGTAGATGGTCGTTTCAGCCCTTGCTTCTGTGACCAACTTTAATTCTATGTCTGTTATGAACATGTGATCCTTTATCTGTGGCTTCTGCATAGTCTTAGGACTCTGTTGTCGCTTCGATCCTGTATTTTTTTGTTCATTGAATTGTAAGAGAGTATTGTGACTCTCTTTTGCTGTTTGCAGTTGATAGGGTAAATTTCCTGATTGCAGTAAGTGAGGTGGAGATTGGACTCCCCCCATCCGAGAGTATTCCCTAACTGTAAGAGACGTCTTTCTTATGCCAGATGTGGATATTTTAGCTTTGTCATCTAGCTCAGCTGATTGAGCTAGGTCTTTGTGAAGTCATGCTAACTCAATAGCTGATTCTTCCATTGATTGTACGTATGTTTGTGTTACATTTTGTGGTGCATGTGTAGTGTTTTGTACCTGTGACTGTTGTGTTGTGGCACTCATCTGTGAAATGAAAGGAGTTGAATTGTGCTCATAAAAATTCAAAGTCTGATCATGTGTCAGTGGAAACCTAGAGCTTTTAAAGTGCACGTCCTTATCTTTTAGTGATTGACTTTGTGCAATAGTGGCAGTGTGACCAATATTTACCTGGTTAGATATCATTTTGTCATGTGTTCGTTGCTCAATTTGTTCTTGTGGAGTTGAAGGTGACAAGATGAAAGCTGCAGCTCTTTCCGAGAATTTATCTGCAATAAGATCTAATTCATAGCATCTTCCATCTATATCATAGCTCCTGTCCCCAATGCGCGTTGCCCATAGTGTCCTAGGAGCTGACTCGCAAAATTTCCTTACCCCCGTGACTTGAACCCATCTTTGTCCATCAGAATCTACATAAATTGGATCTTTCCATCTTGTTTCTTTGATCCAATGAAGGGCTATTGGTTCAGATTGCTTGTTGACTTTTGAAGTGGTTGAAGGCAACCTTCGTTTACAAATGGCTTCAAGGAATTCCTTCCTACTTACTGTGTCTTCATTTTTTGGCAGATTGATTATAGTAGACCCCGTCTCTTGAGTGATTTCTGTGTTCTGAGCTACCACTGTATCTGCATTGGAAGCTAAAGGTAAGCTCATTATCAAGCGGTAAATATTACCACTTGTTGACATGTATTTGTAACCCGACTTTGAACCATCTTCATGAGCTATGAAGCATTGATTTGGCTCGTCCGTCGCTTGTTGAGGTGTTTCTGCTTTGTACCATCTACCCTCCATATCTCTACAGAGACTGCTACAGTTTTTGTCCTTGTAATTTGACTTTATCAAGTGTACACTGACTTGACAACTGCTAACCTCTGGAAGATCTTTCCTGCGCAATTTTATTATGTCCAACTCACTACCTAGTTTGAGCTTCATGTACACCGATCCTAAACAATCTTCCATTAGGTTCTTTTGTGAATTAGCCATGTTGGTAGCTTCGTCTACTTCCAAAACCTGTATTGTCGGGATTTTCAGAGCATTTTGCTTGGACTTTAGATAGCAATTGTCTGCATCATCCATGTAGCATGGAAAGTCTTTGAAATGACCTATTAACTCCAACCTGATGCCAATTGTTTTGACTGTTATTAATGAGCTTGAAGTTGCATCATAACTGCTTTGATTTTCCGATGTTGCCATTGACTGTGGCTGTTGCATCTGGTGCTCCATTTTTCTTTCAACCCTATTACTGACCTGCTGAGCACGTGTATTCCCTTTTTCTAGCCTCTCCCACAAGTGACCAATGGTTTTCCAAATTCAAAGCTCTCTGCTAGGCTTAGTTGTGATCTCTCCAATTTGACCTACCTGTATAGTTGTAGCACTAGTTGGCAAGATACTTACCACTGTACTGCAACGACTACTCGCTTTGTGATACCTTGATTCCAATTGATTGATCAATGAAATTTGCTCTTTTGATGACTTGCATGGAAAGTTCTGCCTGGCAATGCTCAGTTTCTGGCCTCCCTATGGCCACTACCTAATGGCTAAGTTCACAAAAGAACCTAATGGAAGATTGTGGAAGTAATCAATTGAATCCTGCTTATCGTTGTTAGAGGAATACTCCGAAGCTGCCGTTTAGCCTTCCTCGTGTGTGATGGCAGTAAATATCTCAACTCAGTGGGAGATGCGTGAATCACCTGCTATGCGAATATTTGAAGCCCTCTTTTCCTTTTGTTGCTGCTGTCAGAGATTTTCCGAATTCGACTCGGAGCTCCTGTATTGTGGGCTTTGGGCATGTTATTTCCTCATCTATGCCAATTTTTCCGGCCTCGTCTTGGCAAGTGTGTGTGTTTTATTGCGCCATTATCGGCACTGGCAGCGCCTCATATGTGTGTGTGGTCAATCAAACAAGTTTGTGGGGTTGCTAATGACGTGCCATGCAGGCTCCGTCCATTTGAGCTAGCAAACTCAAGCCAAAAAACTCAACCATTAAACTCAAAGGAGGTCCGGACTCTGGGATGGCACAACCCAGTACTGAGGGTAGGCCTACAATATGCTTCAAGCATTTACAAAATTACGTGAGGAGTGGCTGCAGCTGTGTGGGACTAGGGCACCAATATAGGCAGCATGCAAGGGTATTTTTGACTCGTGATTCTCAGTGTGAGAGTGTAATGGCCGGGCCAGTTGAAAGCGGCAAAATCTCGTGGGGTTGTGGAGACTATCGGCCACCAACGACAGGGAATAAATGGAAAACTACTGTATGTTTTATGCTATTGACGACGCGAGTCGGGTTAGGTCCACTGCAGTTTGCATGCATTGGATCTCAAATGCCAACAGAACTTCATCATGGTTCCGCACCATAAGTGGCAAAGATGGTAGGTAATTGATTTGGCATTATCGAAAAAGGGGTGTGTGTGTGTGTGTGTGTTGAGAGTCGCGTCAAGTCATTCAGGCCAAGGCGGGGCTGGTCAGCAAGGTTTATGCGGCATGAAACTCGGGGTTCAGCGCCAATCCAGGCAAGGCAATAATAAACGAGGTCCCAGGGGTAGGTACGCTGCAAGAGATAGAGAGAGAGAATCTGGGATGCTTGCAAGTGTTTGTGTGGGGCCAGGCTACAGTTGCGATGCTGAGAGCAAGTAGCGGCCAATCGAGGCCCGTGGCGGGACCAGCGAACCAGGCACGCGGGCTGCAGTGAAAGCAAGCGGCCAGGCTGCGGACCTGAGATGGTTGCACAGGCAAGATCTGAGTTGTGTGTGTCGTGAGCTACGAGACAAAGCTGCGTGGCGGGGTCCGTGAGCAAGACTGCAAAGTAGTGTGTGTGCGCCAACAGTGGTATTAATGGCTTGTGTGCCTCGTGGGCCAAGTCAGGCAGGCCAAGTCGTGTGAGCCCAGCGCAATCAACGGGGCAGAAAAAACGTAGGAGGACACGGGAGCGTCGCATGCGTGCGTAGGAGGACTTGGGCCAGCAGCGTGTAGGAGGTCTGGGCCAGCAGCGCGTAGGAGGACTTGGGCCAGCAGCGTGTAGGAGGTCTAGGCCAGCAGCGCGTAGGAGGTCTAGGCCAGCAAAAGCGTAGGAGAACGATGCGGACAGCACGCGTAGGGTGTCAAGGCGGCCAACACAACACTGAACGCGTAGGACGTCTCGGCAGGCAGCACACGGGCGTATAAGGACTCGGTAGCGTGAATCACGGCCAACCTTAGCAGCGGCGAGGCAGGGAGACAAGTGAGCATTTATTTTATTTTTTTAATATATATATATATATATATATTTATTTATTTTAACAACAAAAAATCAAACAATTATATTAACAAAAAAAAACACACATTCAAAAAACTCACAAAATAAATACAAAAACACACAGAGAATACAAGAAATACATTAAAAATTTCAAAAATATCATACAAAAATTCAAAAAGGCTCACAAAAAATCAAAAGCTCACAAAATAAATTAATAAACTACTCAAGTAATCAAAAAACACATACAAAAATAAACACAAATAATAGAATAAAAAACACAAATAATTCTAAAAACACAAAAAATAATCAAACATGCACAAAATTACTAATATTATATAATAAATAAAGAAAATACCAAAAAAAACACAAAAATATAAAAAACACAAAAAAATAATTCTAAAAAGCACAAAACAATCACAATACACAAACGAAAATAGAAAAACATAAAAAATAATAATAATTATAATAAAATACACAAATATAAATAAAAAAATCAAATCTTATCAAACAAAAAACCTAAAAATGTAAAAAAACAAATAAATTAACTAACACGCAAAAACACTCAAAAAACAAAAAAAATTTGCCCCGGCACTCCACAATTCACCCACTTAGGCGATTTATCAATTTTCTTAGCATAATTGAGCACGTTTGAGTAAAAATTAGCAAAAATTGCCAAAAATTACCAGAAAATTCCCAAAAATTCTAGATCAGCCCACTGACCTAAACATTCGTAGTCAAGCAATCAAATCACCGAAATTGATCACTAACTTAATCAAAATCGCACAAACATCATTCTTTAAGTACACAAATCGTCTCGAAACTGTGCTTAACTAAACACAAAAATCACCCTCCCTTGCACGATGACTAATCGCACTCAAAACAACATTTTGCATCAATTAAACATCAATTCGAGCATCCAAATCTCAAATTTAATCAATCATTAACACGCTGTTTGCATCAAATCATGCACATAAGCATACATAACCAAATTTGACCGAATTTCGACAGCATTTCGGCATCACAACGGAATTAGAAAAGCATAACCATAACTCGTTGACAACCATAAGCAATCACATGCTTCTCATAAGAAAATTGGACTCCAAAACAGCCCCAAATTACCCCAAATTAGGCACTTCCGCCTACACTCAAGTGGGCATAAACCGCACCTAGTTTTGCATTTTACGAATGTACTTGGTTTATGAACCAAACCTGCACCTAAAATCAAAGAATTAGCATTAATTTCAGCACCTTAATTAGCCACAAACTCAGCAATTAAGCACTTGATTAGTGCCCAACACACTAGTGTGTGTGTGGACACACACACACACTAGTGTGTGTGTGTGTGTGTGTGTCGGTCCCGTAAAATCACCTACACACAACCAACACAAAAATCAATGTGTAGCATCGTTTAGCATGAATGTAAACACATAATCATCATGAACATGCATCAAATAATCAATCCAAATCAGCACTTTTGCAAATTGCCCAAATAATTAGTGAAAATTAGTGATTAATGGGTGATTTCAGCTACGATTTGCGCACAAATGGAGTAGGATATGAGTGTGTGGATCACATAGGCATGTTGTCCATACACCCAACTCACTTTCTACTTGTGTTTAGCACAAAAAACACTTACCAATCAACGAAAAATTAGCATCAAAGTTAGGGAAAATTAGTGAATTTGATGGTCAAAATTAGTGATCAAAATCAAGAACTAATGATGTGTGTGGGTTGTTTTGTGATGTTCTAAGCATAATCAATGCTAACCCAAGCACTAATCACACTAAAAACCACTCAATTAATCAACGCACTTAATCTAAAAACTAACAAAATTAACCAAAAAAAAGGAAAATTAGTGTCTCCTAATCACACCAATGGAACCTCTAGCTTAGGCAATCGCTCCCTGGCAGCGGCGCCAATGTTAGAACGTCATCCTAGCATAGGGAGGACATCAACATAATGTCAATCCGAAGAGTAGGATCCGGCTAGGGCATGGAAACACACAAGTGGCTTGTGCGTGCCAAATGGAGGATTAGAAGGTGAAACCTACACACAAAGAAAGTTACGGAGAGGGTATGATGTTGCTACGAGAAGTGAGCACACTACTTACTCTACCATTCGGCCTAATCTCTCATACACAAGCTTAATCACGCACTACTCTCTAATCAATCACTAATCCGACTCTAATCAAGCACACAATGAGCATAGAATGACCACACCGGGCACCAACACTCTACACAAGCCTACACACACTTAGTAGCATGCTTAAACAAGACGGAAATATGAAAAAAGAGAGATTAATCAACAAATCAGCCACTAATCTTTGATTAATCAAGCATTGATTACACCATGAGCAAATGAGAGAGAAGAGGTTAGAGTTTAGCTATTGGCATGAGGCCGAATCGTCCATGCACGTGCGTAGAAAGCTCAAGAACTCCATAGCCATCTCCTTCTTCACAAAGCTTATCTCAAGTGAGTAAGAATTCCCCTTCACATTGTGTGTTTTGAGTTATATACTCTCTAGGCTTTTTAGAAGTGGTCGGGCACCCAAATGGCCAAACTCACTTAATCTGCTATCTGCACTGCCTAGGATCTAAATATAGCTCAATGTTTACAACTTGGAAGGCTCTTGATGAGCCCAAAACATAATTACAACCCGCATTTGCGGTCATTTGACGGAAAATCCTAAAACTTAAGTGACCGTCAATGGTGACCGTAACTCCATAGATAGTCATCAATTCCAACTCTTCTTTGTATCTGTTGCTTGTATTTGCTTCATCTTCATCTTTAATTAGCGTTCGCATCATCTGGCCTCGTTAGCATTTACTAAAATAGTAAATAGCATCTTTGACTGGCCCGTTTGGCCATTGTTGACTTAGCCGCCAAACGCCTCTCCTCACTCTCATGGTCCCTTCCCCTGTTTCTCTCTCCCTCTCTTTCACACACACACACACACACACACACACACACACACACACACACACACATTGTGTTTTTGAGAGAGAGAGAGAGAGAGAGAGAGAGAGAGAGAGAGAGAGAGAGAGAGAGAGAGAGAGCACAAGCATAAACAAAAAACGCACACACACATGCATACACAAAGAAAGCACACACACATTGAGAGAGGAAAAGAGACAGAGCATGCATAAACCAAAAATGCGCACACACACATGCATAATCAAAGAAAGCACACACACATTGAGAGAGAGAAAGAGAGAGAGAGAGAGAGAGAGAGAGAGAGAGCATGCATAAACCAAAAAAGCGCACACACACACATGCATGATCAAAGAATGCACACACATTGAGAGAGGAAAAGAGAGAGAGAGAGAGAGAGAGAGAGAGAGAGAGAGAGAGAAAGAGAGAGAGAGAGAGAGAGAGAGAGAGAGAGAGAGAGAGAGAGAGAGAGAGAGAAAAGAAGAAGAAGAAGAGAGTTTTATGATCGTAGGAAAGTATCCCAAGAGACCTTAAAGATCTAGTCGACAGGAGTTGAACTCAAGACATGTTATTCATAAGGAAAATGACATAACCAATCTATCACACTTCGGTGATAGAATAGTTATACCATTTTTCTCCTTTTTTTATTGGCGTGCACACACACCCAAGAAGAAGAGAGTTTAATTTAACGTCGTAGGAAACTAATTAAAGAGACCTAAAAATCTAGCCGACGAGGAGTTGAAGCCAAGACTTGTTATTCAAGAGGAAAATGGCATAACCAATCTACCACACTTGAGTGATAGAAAGGTTATACCATTTTTCTCTTTTTATTGGCGCGCACACACACACACACACACACACACACACACACACACAAGAAGAAGAGAGTTTTAACGCCGTAGGAAACTATCCCAAAAGACGTTAAAGATTAATTACGGTTTTAGTAGACTTATGTTAAATTAGATTTAGGTTTATTTAAATTAAATTAGATTAAATTTAGGTTTATTTACGTTAGATTTAGATTTACGTTATATTATATTAGATTTAGGTTTATTAATTTAGGTTTATATATGTTATATTAAATTAAATTTAGGTTATTTAATTAAGGTTAGAAGAAATGGCGAGAAAATTTCTTGCACTCACAACCTCGACAGTCCATGCGGACCAGCAATTCCACCTGCATGTTCGACTGCTACTACCATACAGTAAGCCGTCATGTTCAGCTAATGCAAGAGAAAATTGAGCATACACAGAAATTAGTGATGCAAGATGACGATTCCAAGGGTCACACACACACACACACACACCACATCCCGTCAAATCTAGAATAAGAATAAAGTGCCTTGAGCAGACATCAACTACATTGCAAGAATGACGTACCTCCATGCTACAAACAAAGATCTACTATGAAAAGATGTTAAGATGCTGTGAAATGCTACAGCTAGAGAAAAGGCAAAGGGTGGACATGCAGTATCATGTAGACGTGGGTGTGTAGATTTTGTGTACCCACAAATATAGGCATTGACCAATAAAGACGAGATTATAACCCGGTGGTTCTGATCTCCGTGCACCTGTAGACCGAGGTGTGCGGGGATTGGACATGACTAGAGAATGTGAGGTAGTTTACAGTGTGAACAGAGAGAGAGAGAGAGAGAGAGAGAGAGAGAGAGAGAGAGATAAAAGACGAAGAATGCCAATAGAAGATTAAATTTTTTGTCCAGGTTATAAGATTTTTGCCCTCATTATGAGTAGTGACGAGGATGTGGGGCCGTCCAGCCGAAACACCTATCTCTCAACAAGGATCTTATGTCCTTGTAACCATTGCAAGCATGCTGTGCGACGGACAAGACGCGTTTCTTTGCAGCACGTTCGCAAATTTTGCGAGTTTGATCCATCTATTATAGATCGAGTTGTTGCCAATTATAACTCGTCGGACTCTGACGTTGGCCAACAGGCAGCAATCTTGCAACCCAATAGAGGTGTTCGCAGACACTTTGGTCAAGCAGCATATGTGAGGCCACAAGATGTAGCCTCTGATAGCTCGGGGGATGATCATGCAGACCACATTTCCAACGAGGCAATGTTTGAGCCCGAAGTTGATGAAATGATCGAGACGATCATGGATTTAGAAAGGCTTGTCTATGATGATATGAAAAGTGAAGCCGATACGCCATTGTATAATGGAGCACGTGTGTCTAGATTGAAAGCGCTCCTGGTTCTTCTCAACATGCATACAAAGTTTGGATGGAATGATACTAGCGTCATAGCGCTTTTCAGGTGATCTATTACAATTAGTTTACTTTAATAAAACTCTAAATGTATAATGATCTAATAGATTTTTACACAATTCTACCGTATTTTTATGTTGTGTAGATTGCTCAAAGAGCACATACTACCAGTTGATAATGTGATGCCAGATTCTCGAGAGGAAGCAAGAAAGATTTTGCAAAACTTGGGGATGGATTATAATTCGTTCCACGCTTGTCCTAATGACTGCATTCTTTTCACTGGGGAATACATAGACATGGAGAAGTGTCTGAAATGTGATTCCGAAAGATATCGAGTAGATCTCCACGGAACAAAAATTCTGCAAAAGGTTTTGCGACATTTTCCTCTGTTTCCTTGCATCAATCATTTCTTCGAATGTAAGTCCATGGCCGCCCTAGCATCATGGCATGAGGAGAATAAATCTTCGGATGGTGTGCTACGGATTCCTGCAGATTGTGCAGCGTGGAAACATATAGATGGAACATGGACGGACTTTGCTAGGGAAGCTCGAAATTTGTGCTTAGGCCTGGCTATGGATGGCATAAATACATTTGGTCAAAGATCAACATCTTACAGTGTATGGCCCGTTGTCATTGTCAACTACAACATTCCCCCGTGGTTGACTACGAAGAAGAGGCACCTATGGCTAAGCTGGATTGTGCCGGGGCGATATAAAGTGAAGAATATGGATGTGTATCCTCGTCCACTATTGGAAGAGCTACAACAATTGTGGATTGGCATAGAGGTGGTGGATATGAGCCGACACACAGGTCGACGGAATGCTTTGATCAGAGGTATTCTAATGTGGACCATGCATGACTATCCCGGACTAACAGAATGCTTAGGTGATCTATTTACACTCCTGTCATAATAATCAATATCTAATTCTCCTAAATGATTTTCTCATATTAAATTGATCATTTAATGTGGGGAAGGCCAGGGGAGAAAAAGCTAGAATATTGGTTAAGCTAGCAGATCGGCCACAGTAGGGATCCAAAGGAGGAAAAATAGGGATCTACAGGGGGGGCCATCTGCAAAAGAGCCATGTGCAACAATGGGCTAAAAAGACCCTAAGGTTCAGCCCATTAAAACTTCCAAAATGCTAAGGTTCCAAAATTCAAAGGTTGTGTCCAAAGGTCAACCCTAGGGAAAATTGGATGCTTTGTGTGTGCCCTAAAAGTCTTTGCACATCCCTACATGGGAGGGGGCGAGCCCTAAAGGTAGGGGATGAGAGAGAAAGCCACACACACACACACATGCTCCCTTTACACAAAGGGAATGAGGGACACATGTCAGCTCCCTAGGCCAGATGCCCACAAGGTGTGCCCAATTTCTATTGGATGACCCTTGAAGTGGACCAATGAGAATTAAGCTAGAGTAAATCTAGTTTAATTAATTTAAAAACATTTAATAAAAGAAACCAATGAGAATTAAGTCTCCTAGAAGACTATTGGGCAGTCTCTCAAGGGGTCCAATGAGCATTCAGGAGCCCCATGGCTTGCCTGATTCCTATTGGCCAGGAGGCAAAGGGGTCCAATGAGAGTTTAGTTTAATTATTTAATTACTTAAAGCTCTCACAAAAGGGGAAAGGGGGACACATGTCAGAAGGCTATCACTTATGCTGCTTAACACCCATTGGCTTGACTTGGGGAGGGCCAATGAGGCAAAAGCCAGACCAAATTAGCAGCAAGGGCTCGCCCAAGAGAGAGAGGGGGCTGATTTTTGCAAGGCGTTATCACACACACACTCACACAAGCTCATGTGTGAAGAAAGAATACTCTATCTCCTCCCAAGCTTTAATGGAGAGCTCATCACCTACTCCAAGCTTGTGAGATAGAAGCCTACATCAACACTCTCTTGGCATGTGGATGCAAATCCAACCAAGAGCCAAGCTTCAATGCATGCTCATCTTCTCTACCAAGCTAATTACTAAGCTAAGCTATGCTAATATGAGTGATTATGTGAGGAGATGTACATCTTTCTCGTAAGATACTCCTTCTTCCTCTCAATCTACTCTCATACCCTGCTAGCTCTCACCATCTTCGAAGGTGTGTGAGGTCTTGGGTCTGAGAACGGGGATAATTCAAGTTGTGTTTGATTAAGTGTTTTGCTTAGTGCATGAAGCTTCCATCTTCATTGCACTAGCTAGTCTCGAAGGAACACAAAGAATTGTATTGTACAATGTCTCTCTTAATGGGAGAAACCATAATACAAAGCCTTTTGGAGGGGGGACCGGCTCCATGCAAATCCGGTCCTCAACTGTTGTCAATAGCTTAATTTCTCTCTCTTTTTAAAGTATTGTTCATGCTATCTAACTAGGTGTTATGATTTTTGTTGCTCTCTCCACCCAAGCACTCTTGTAATTCTCATTAGGAATCTATTCTAATGAAATGTCAACTATGTTCATGCTAATTTCTGCTACACATAAGTTATTAGGCCATTAAATGTTACAACTCCTCACTCAGACACTGTAAATCTTGCTTTTTCTCAAGTTGATCTATTATTATGTGTATACATGCAGGGCTTCAAACAAGCGGATACAGAGCATGTGTCACATGTGGACCTAGACTGAATGCACGTAGGGCGCCCTCACTGAAGAAGCAAATCTACGAAGGTCATCAAGCGTATCTTCCAGAGAATCATGTGTTATGCAACGTCTTTTTGGGAAGAGAGCCACCGAGGATGTCTGCACAAGCATGGTTAGAGCAGAAGGAGATGTGTGATGACGGATTTCCCCCAGGGATGACGAGACTATCTCTATGGTACGAGTTACCATACTAGCCCCGACTCATGATCAATCACTTGCTCGATCCAATGCACATATTCAAGAATGTGGGTAATCTACTATGGGACCATCTGACCGGCAAGAAAGATATTTTGGGAGCCAGAGTTGACCTTAGAAATGTGGATCGTATGGAGCAATATTGGCCGCAAACAGCGTCCGATGGATCGATAAAACTCCCTAAAGCACCATGGATTTTCACTGGGGCCCAAGAACGCAAAGTAAAAGAGACCATTCGATCTTTGCGGACCCCCACTGGCGTAATACACTCGCTCCGAACGTGTTTTACTAAAGAAGGAAAGCTTACTGGTTTAAAGTCACACGACTGGCATAAAATGTGTCAGGTATGTTCATAGTGGAGTATATCATAGTGAGAATTGTGTAACAAATTCGTGTGTGGGTGTACTTTAATATCATTGCTGCACGTGTTTTGCAGTTTATTTTACTGGTTTCCATTGAGGGATGTGTGTCTCTTGACGTCCGTAACACAATCTACAAACTTGTGAAGTTGGTACAATGGATCTCACAAAAGGAGATCAACGTAGACTCCATACCATTCGCCAAAATAAACGCTGCGGAGGTTGTGTGTATGTTTGAGAAACATTTTTCTACTACCATGCTAACCATTCAGGTGCATCTTCTTGTTCACATAGTTGATGAGGTGGAAATAGCCGGCATAGTACATTCCAGAGGGATGTTCTTTTTAGAACGTTTCATGAAAACGCTCAAGGGATATGTGCGTCAGAAGGCACGTCCAGAGGGTAGCATGGCAGAAGGTTGGCTGGTATCAGAGTCCCTAGTGTACATTGGAGAGTGGCTAGACGGATTTGATAAAGCCCGGGACACGCTATGGCGAACCATAGATGATGAGCGTATATCTGGAATTGTCATGTGCAATCTTGGTGTTGAGAAGAAGATGACGGAAGATCTAGAGGCTAAAATCAACCGATTTTGCATGCTTCACAATCCAGTCATGCAGGAGTGGATCTCACAATATGAGGATGCAAAGCAAGAGCGACAAAGGGCAAGAATCGAGTGGAGACGAGGAAGACGACCACCGATGCACTATCGGACGGGCCTAGAGAGCCTACCAACATTCATGAGCTTAAGATGGTTGCACAACCAACTGAAAAGCGCACAACAGTGCGGTGAAGAAGTGACTAAGGAAGAGTGGGAGTACTCTAGGGGTTGCGCAACCAAGGTAATTTTGCAATGTACGACTAGTAACTTTCTAGATGTTTGAACGGCCACTCATAATCTTTGTTGGTTGTAGTATAAGTCATACACAGTAGCATGGTGTAAAGGTCGACATTTTAGGGTGAAACGGATCGACAAAAAACGTTTTACTCAAGATTGTGGAATCATGGCAAAATTTGAATAGTCTAGTCGAAGACGGTCCTTTGATGCAGATCCTGTGGTGGCGGAACTCACTTACTTCGGCACGCTACAAGAGATTTTGAGGATCGATTATAGAGGATTTTTTGTCGACTTGTTCGACGTGCAACGGTTCAAGATAATCATGGAGGGTCGCAACGCTATTGTGCGTAGAGGAGAGTCTGGTTTTCTTGAGATGGATTCAACTAAGAAATGGACTGACCTAAGAGACACTTTCGTACTACGCGAGCATTGTGAACAAGTAAGTATATAAATAGTTAACGTGTGTTTTAGAATTTATGTGCTTGGAAGCTCTCATGTAAGTTATGTGGCTCTGGCAGGTGATATTTCATCCCACAAAGTCTGTATTAAACTGGTGGTACGTCATAGAGGTAGCCCCTCGTAGTGCACGGACGTATGAAGGCTACCATGTGCCAATCACAATGGCATCAATGGAGGAGATTGGAGAAGATGCCTAGTCAGAAGCCGTGGAGGTGGTGCCAAACGAATATCAAGCTGCTACTCTCTATGGGGTGCATGCAGAGGATCTACAAAATGAAACAGAGGACATCTGTTTAAACGGAGAGCTCTATATAGATATAAGAAGTTATGCTGAGCTATGCGAGGATGAGAGAGAGATCTCTTAAAGCCATAAATATTGTATTTGAACAAGTGTGCTCCGTTTTGTAAATTCAGGGTTATGTACTTGCCTCTTTCATCACTCAAGTGGAATAGAAGAAGAACGCTTTCTGTTGCTGCTAGCCTTTGAACATTCCAAAGCTGCAAGCACTGGAGTGTTCTTGTACGATTCTCCGGCTCTTTAAGTATTTGCGTCATTGCGTCATTGTATTTAATGGTCTTTGCGTCCACTCCAGGTACGTATGCTCCAGGTATGTTCTCATTAGCAGAGACGACGAGCACCTCTCTCTCTCTCTCTCTCTCTCTCTCTCTCTCTCTCTCTCTCTATCTACTTGTCCATGTTTTCTACTCCATTCATTCAATATTAAGTTTAAATGTTCGTGTGTTTAATGCAGGTATGGATGATGATGAGTTTCTTTCTTCTTTGTCACCCCAGCAGAGACAGTGGTACGTGGAGCATCATCGCTCAGGCGCACCATCGCGCGTTCCTACTCCATCCGCATCTCCCTCTATTTCGGAGTCCTCAGCGCGCTCCGAAGCTTCGGTGTCGACGAGACGATCTTCACACTCGTCTAGGCACCGGCGCTCTAGTGGTGGTGGTGGCGGTGGCAGTTGTTGTCGGGGTGGCGCCACCGATGCTTCGACACCGCCTCGTGTTCGACGAGTCTCTTTACCCTCCCCTTCTTTGCCCATCTCGACACCAGCCACGGCATCGCCATCAACACCAGGTTTTGCGCGGCTGAGTGCCGTTCCCCACAGCTACACACCACTAGCTACTCCTCCAGGAGTCACTCCAGTGGACACTCCTCGCTTCGGGGCTCACAATCCAGTGGAGACACCTGGCATCCATACCCCCGTTGACACACCGCTAGAGACCCCTGTCCAGACACCCAGGTTCACGCGTTAGCGGCAAGAGGGCTTGCCTTACTCCATCGACTTCAACGGCGGCATCATCTTGGATGATGATGGCAAGAAGGTGATTTCGCGTATGCGCGGTCTTTGCTCTCAGGTGTTTAGACACTACATACTAAACACCTGGAGTGAAGTACCGAATGAATTAAAAGACAGAGTCATCAGCATGCTTCATGACGAGTTTCCCGTTCCAACACGGGATGACCGCTTCAATGAAGATGTGATGAAGGTTCGAATGCGCAAATACTGCAAGCATAAGCGTTCTGAAGTGCAAAAAGCAATCAAGCATGGATGGAACAGACCAGATTGGATGGACAAAGAAGATTCGAAGCATGCGAAGAAAGAAGCGCGCGAGAATCCCGAGAAGTGGAAGCCACAAAAGGAGGTAGCCAGAGCGCGAGTAGAGGCATGGAGCTCGCACCACTTGGGGAGCGGCGGGTGGGCATCATTTGAGGCCGATTTTGTAAGTGTTTTCGCATCTATGTTCGATAGTTTAGGGTTTATGGGATTTGAAATTCTAACATAATGGATTCTTTGTATGTTTTCACAGTGCTCGTTTACAGGACGTGATCCCACTCCGTACGAGCGTGAGTACGCAGGCAGGAAGGGATTAAACGCCCTTATAGACATCCTGACTTCTCGTGGCAGCATTGTTAGTATTAGGGTTTATTCTTTTCTATTTATTGTATTGTTTTATAAAAGTCGCTCGCTATATGTTTATACTTACAAAAAGCTATCTTATTGTTTTTTTTTGCAGAATCCGACAGATACGCTACTTGGACGCGATGAGACGTCTGATTAGACGACATCAGTTTAGCCATAGCTAGATAGCATTAGTTTCTTTTTGTCCTAGCTTATGTATCATGAGACCATGTAACTATGTATTTTTGAAAACCATGTATATTTTTTAAATAATGACAATGGTTTGTAACTATTACATTTGCAATGATTAACAATCAAGTGATTTTGCTGTTGTGTACAATTGTCATTTATTTACTTCCATCAATTCACGCTTGTCATTTTTGTATCTTTATTTTGCAAACAATACGTACTATGGATGATGGAGTTAATGATTATATTGTCTTGTGGCTGACTATTTTGGGTCTATATTTACCTTTGTACTTTTTTGAATGCCCTGCCACCAAAAAATTTTAATCTCGGGTGTCGCTATGGGCGTCGCTAAATTGTGCACTGCAGCGTCGCTATCTATGGCCCTGCAGCGTCGCTATATGCGTCCCTATATAGCGACGCTGATAGAGACTACGATAGCGACGGCTATAGAGACGTTCTCGTATCGACGCTAATAGTGATGCTTTTATCGACGCTGGGGGTTTAAAAAACCCAATGTATTTCCGTCACTATAAGCGTCACCGTAAGATCACACAACCTCTTGTACTGACGTCGTTCATGAGCTGGCCATGAGAGAGGAAGGAATATGACGTGTGCGAGCTGGGGTCTTACAAGCAACGTGGGAGAGTGGCAGAGGATGTGGAAGATGCTATGCAAAATCTCTCTCTCTCTCTCTCTCTCTCTCTCTCTCTCTCTCTATGTATATTTTTAGCATCATAAAACTTTAATCGATGTGGTAGTGGAGACAATAGTGATTTCGTAGAGAAATAATTTCATGGAAACAACTCGAGTTTGCCATGGCTAATCATGTGCAAGTCCTACCTATGGTCCATTAGCCCATGCCATCCTTCAAGTTGAGAACAAAGTCCTTGTATCGAGATCCTTTAAATGGGCAGCAATTTCGATGAAGCCAATAACTTCTTGTGTCTACAATTTTCGCAATTGGTCATGATAAGATGAGGATGGGAATGGAAGGATGTATACGCAAATGGAGCGGGGCAGCAAACCAAGGGGAGGGAGCCTCTATCATCGTTGGAAGCAAGATCTTGGTGATGATACATTTATAGGAGCAAGGCACAAAACTGACAGGGGTGTCTGTGTGGACGAGAACGGAGTGACAAGGGGACCTTATACTTTTCCCAAAAGAATGAGAGGGAATCTAGGCCTTAAAGTAATGTCTAAGTTTAACTGTAGAGCCATTATATTATAATATAATGGCCAAAATCTTTGAATGGGCAGCAATTTCGATCAAGCCAATAACGTCTCGTGTCTACAATTTTTGCAATTAGTCATGATAAGATGAGGATGGGTATGGAAGGATGTATACGCAAATGGAGCGGGGCAGCAAACCAAGGGGAGGGAGCCTCTATCATCGTTGGAAGCAAGATCTTGGTGATGATACATTTATAGCAGCAAGGCACAAAACTGACAGGGGTGTCTGTGTGGACGAGAACGGAGTGACAAGGGGACCTTATACTTTTCCCAAAAGAATGAGAGGGAATCTAGGCCTTAAAGTAATGTCTAAGTTTAACTTTAGAGCCATTATATTATAATAATATAATGGCCAAAATCTTTGAAGCTATTCTATTTAGGTAGAATCTCATGAGAGACTCTACATTTGGCCCTGAGGTGAAACAAGTGATAAAATCACAAGGCCTGCCAAATTAAGGAAACTAATAAAGAACATGAAAGTGAAACAAAAAACTACTAGAATGGTAATCATATTGATCCATATAGAAAGTGATTTACAGATTACATCATAAATGTTGACCGCGATGAAGGATTGAAGAATATCAAAGTGGTGTTTTGATAGGATAAACACAAACATAATGTATGGAATCATGCCAGGCTTGATAAAATTTTCTTCTTGAAATGCAATTTTTTAAGTACCCTTTCATATGCTTTGTGTAATGCAATCAATTTATATAATTTTCCATATATATCGTCAACTTAAAGATATAAACACAAAAAATGATAGGCAATTTTGAGATTCTAGCATGTCAAATGACATGAGTTTTTTTTAAAGCACATGTTTTGATAGGCAAAATAGCACTTGACAAAAAAAAGCGTCAATTTTAGGCCTTGATCTAGAGCTAGATACCACTTTAAAATCTCTACGACTCTAAGCTTTAAAAAAAAACATAAGCATAGTGAATTGAATTAAAAAAGCACCCTTAAGCTCTACACCCTAAGCTTTAGATCCCTATGCTCTACACTCCACTTTAAAAATTCTACATTTTTAAGCTCTAGAGAGCCTTTTAAAAATTAAAACTATAGATCCCTAAGTTGTAAATCCCACTTTAAAAGCTTTAAAGTTCTAAGTTAGTAAGCCCTAAAACTCTAACGTCTCGGAGTGACCCTCCCCCTACCTGTGGATCCATGTAACAATTTCACTTTCTTTAATTCAAATTTTTACCTTCTAATAAAAAAAAACTCTAGTTCCTCATTGGATTAGCTTTAAAATCTCAAAAAAAAAAATCTTTAAAGATTAAAGCTCTAAAGGATAAATTTCTTCCATAAAGTTTTAACCAACAAAAATGACAACTTTAGTTATAACATAACCCTTGACAAAAAAAAAGCGTCAATTTTAGGCCTTGATCTAAAGCTAGATCCCACTTTAAAATCTCTACATCTCTAAGATTTTTTAAAAAACATAAGTATAGTGAATTGAATTAAAAAAACACCCTTAAGCTCTACACCCTAAGCTTTAGATCCCTATGCTCTACACCTCACTTTAAAAGTTCTACATTTTTAAGCTCTAGAGCGCCTTTTACAAATTAGAACTGTAGATCCCTAAGTTGTAAATCCCACTTTAAAAGCTTTAAAGTTCTAAGTTAGTAAGTCTTAAAACTCTAACGTTTCGTGGTGACCCTCCCTCTACCTCCCTGTGGATCCATGTAACATTTTCACTTTCTTTAATTCAAATTTTTACCTTCTAATAAAAAAAAATTATAGTTCCTCATTGGGTTAGCTTTAAAATCTCAAAAAAAATGTTTAAAGATTAAAGCTCTAAAGGATAAATTCCTTCCATAAAGTTTTAACCAACAAAAATGACAACTTTAGTTATTAGCAGCTCCAGTTTCAACCGTGAATGAAATTCTCAAAATGAAAAGATGCGTAAAAGAACTTCTCAAATTTCAAAATGAAAAAGTGACTCTTGGAATTTGTGGAGCCTCTAAGCTTTATCATTTATTTAAGGGAAAATTACCAAAATACCCCTCTTATTTGTGGAAATTTCCAAAATACCCCTCAAATTTCAAAAATTCCCAAAATACCCCCGATATTTTGTCATAATTTCCCAAAATACCCCTCAAATTTTCCAAAATTCCTAAAATACCCCTGGTTGTGAGATTAAATTTTTCCAAAGATTCAAAAATTTGTACCTTTCATAAGAAGACTGGTTGTCTATCAATACAAGATATTAAAACTAGAATTTGAGTAGGTTATCTAGGCTTTGGAGATGAATTGCTTCATTATTTTAAGATATAATTGCCCTTTTTTGCGAGGTAATTTGTGACAAATTACATGCTAAGCACTCAAAAACGGATCTTGATTGTCATAAAGGAATAAAGGAATGATAAGCTTGAATAATTCAACCAAAATAGATACAAGGGTATTTTGGGAATTTTCACAAATTAGAGGGGTATTTTGGTAATTTTTCCTTTATTTAACATATAAGACTGTCAACGTTTCATGCTTTTTAAGGCATTGGGCAACACAAAATCTTTTCTTTGATAGGCCTATATGAGCGTTCATTTCATTTTTCAAAACTCAAGGCATGTCCATCATTAGATTTACACACTCTTCATTTCAATGAGTGTCCACTATCTTATTTCAACCAATCAACATTTTAAGTCTATCAAAAAATACTTGAAAATATAACTCAATTTTATTTCAATGAGTGTCCACCATCTTATTTCAACAAATCAACATTTTAAGTCTATTAAAAAATACTTGAAAATACAACTCAATTTTATTCTTATTTTAGTCCGCAAAAAGAGAAGTGATCTCTATAGCCTTTGCCCTTTGGGCAGGCCAAAAAGAGGGAAATGACACCTGGAGGAGATGGAGAGATGGGCAGAGAGAGAAAGATGTCTTATTGGACATTGTCCTATCGGTAGAGAAAGGGAGATTTTTTTAATGTATGCTTGGCGAGTAGGCCTATTCAATTAATCATGTGTTGATTTTGGATTTAATACCAAGAGGAAAATTTGTAAACATCCAAGTGTTGAGATATTATTCTATTTTTCGGAGCCAATATATTGGTCTCTTTTTTGGGGGGCATACATCCAATGGTTACTATGCATGAGTGCCAATTGGTAGGGAAGAATGTGATCGTGGGCTTGGATGGGTAGGTGAGAGCATGTGTAGTGTAGGAGGTGTGTCATGGTAGAGGTGAAGAGTGAGAGCGGAGGAGGGGGAGTTGGGGAGACAATGTCCTGCGAGCAGGGAATAGGACATATACTCTAGACTGTGCATGAGAGGAATTGCACTTTGGAAATTAAGAACATGCGAACACACACATGAAGGGAATGTCATATAGTGAACGGGGCTAGCATTGATGCAATAAGGCGAAAGTGTGGAGTGACAAGTGAGTTGTGCATGGCATAGCTTGTGGCTTGGTTGGACGATGAACAAGGTGCTACAACTAGCTATGAACACTATACCTTGTGGCTCGCGTGCGAGACAGGCAACGAGCGCATGAAAATAGGGCCTTCCTTGACAGTATGCATTGATTCTTTGTGGAGTGAAAGAAAAGGAAAACAAATTAAGGGGAGAGGGGGGGCAGGGGACGGGCGGTTGGTATTTGTGTGTGTGTGTTTTTTTTTTTTTGGGGGGGGGGGGGGGGGGGGGGGGGGGGGGGGGGGGGATGATGAAGAAAAGAAAGGCAAAACAAAATTAGCTTCGATTCTATGTGCACTGAAAGAAAAGGAAAACAAATTAAGGGGGAGAGGGGAGGAGGGGCAGGGCCTGTCTGGGGTTAGTGTGTGTGTATGTGTTCTTTTTTCTTTTTTGTGTGTGTGTGTGGGGGGGGGGGGGGGGGGGGGGGGGGGGGGGGGGGGGGGGGGGGTGGGGGGGGGGGGGGGGGGGGGGGGGGGGGGGGGGATTCATCACAATCGGTGTAGGATGGGGGGGGGGGGGGGGGGGGGGGGGGGGGGGGGGGGGGGGGGGGGGGGGGGGGGGGGGATTCATCACAATCGGTGTAGGATGTAAAAGGAGAAAACTTTTAGCTGTTGCTCACGAGGTCTGTAGTAAAAATCCATTCTGGTTAGAATTGTAGGACTCGTGATACCAAAGGTATTCATGAAGATTCATTCGAATTGAATTAGAGAGAGCCAAGTGTGCCCAATTTTAAAAACGGATCTTATTATAGCAAGATACCATTTTGAAGCAAAGTAAAATGGGGGAAAAAGTGAAAGGCAAGTGCTAGATGGCGGAGACAAGGGTTGCCAGGAGTTGCACGACAGCGGGCATAGAAAAATGATTGTGTGCAACATTGAATGATTTTGTTTCTCTTGCATTAATCAAGATTCTTGTGGACATAGGTGGTGGATTCCTGCCTCCGATGAGCTGTATCATTTTGTGATTAGACAGACTCTCTCTCTCTTGCTACGATGAGTAGTCGAGCTAAGGTGGGAGATGTTTCTAGGAGATCAAGGGTTTGGGAGGTGGTGTGCAGAGCAAAGGAAGACTGGAGAGACCTGCAAATGGCAAGGGACAAAGGTTAGCAAACACATGTGGGAATAAAACAAAGAGAGACTGAGATACGACAAGGGTCGATAAAGTGGATGAGGGTTGTGAAGAGGAAGCAATGGCGAGGTGGTGATGTGAGGGGGAAAAGGGAAAGAAGTTGAGTCCACAATGAGGCCTGTGTTGAGGGGATGGGCAAAGGTGTGCCCATGGAGGGGTGTGTCCGACAAGCTAGGCAAGGGTGAGAGCCATGACATTACGTGGGAATGAGCATGGGAACGAGAGAAGAAGGAACTTTTGCTCTTGCAAATGGGACTGAATGGAATATTGGCACTTAATTAACTAATGAATAGGTCTTGCAAATAGAATTATACAATGATGTCAACAAAGGAGAGAGAGAGAGAGAGAGAGAGAGATTTCTTTTTCAAAAGAACATCCCCAAAAGGATTTGTGCCGGTGCACGTGCGTATCCTAGATCCTTTGAGGGAGTTTTTTTTTTTAACACTCTCTCTTTTAAAAAAAACAAGTGAAAGGGTCACACGGCTTTCAAAAACAATAAGAAAGTGATAAAATTATTAGGTTGAATTATATTGGTATCAGTGTTTGGGAAAAGATTGCCTCAGCTTAGTCTTGAGCCGATTGAAAATCGAGACTAGCTAGCTGCAAACCATGGTAAACGAAAGAAAAATCGATGAAATATGTGAGAAAGTCATCCAAAAATGATGCAAATCTCAAAATTTTGCTAATATTTTTTATTTTCTTCTTTGTGAGGAGGAAACTCGATCAGCAGTCACTTAATAAAAGAGACTTTCTCGAACGTTAACACTGATCAGAATCAAGCTATAAAATGCAAGAAATGTAAAGGCATGTGAAGTTGTGAAATGAAAGGTGAAATAAAAAGAAATAATTAATATACGTGTGTGTATAGAATTTATTAGAATTATGCAAGGTGAAGCTTCACTTTAGCATTCTAAAACAATAGAATGTAAAAAAAAAAAACATATGTTTGTGTGTGTGTAAAATTTACTGAAATTATGCAAGGTGAAGCTTCACTTTAGCATTCTAAAACAATAGAATGCAAGAAAACTAAAGACGTGTCAGAATGCGGAATCAAAGGTAAGTCTTCATCATGCACTGGAAACTATGAAAGTCTGCCTAACCCAGCCCAACACTAAGGGTTTCTTTTAGAAAACCAACAAATCTAATGACAAGCAAGCGTCAAATGTAGACGGGTGTGCCCATGATAGTAAGACCATTGAGTTAGGGTAAAGAGGCCAATCTAAGGCCACTTAAAACATGGGAGCCAATAGAGGGATATCCAATTTAAATGATCTGGATTAAATGATAGGATTGATAGTTTCCAATGAAATTGATACGAAAAGATTGATCATATCGAGCTCGTGCCATTCCCTACCATCCCGATCATAATTTCCATATATTTAAGAAATATTTTTCCTTTAGATGGCCTTGTTTTGGACCTTGGTCCATTATTGGCCCTTTCACCCTAAGCCATTTGGGTTTGCACATGTCCCTCCTATAAGGTTTGATTTTACCAATAAAAAGAATAACCCCTAGCACTCTTGTTGCTGCTCACGAATTCACCTTGCCTAGCATCCTTTTCTCACAAATATACTCTTCCCCCTCCCCTTTCGATTTCCCCTTTAACTCCACTCAACTAAAGATATCTTTCCAAATTCCTATTAAGAGAAACTAGTAAAACGGTGCCGCCTTCGGCGGCGGCATGGCCATCGCCAGCAACAACAATCCCCTCCCCCCCCGGGACCTCCTCACCAATGCTCGAAAAAAACTTTTTTCCAAAAACTTGGCAAACCTACACATGTGAAACAAAAGAGATAAATCGACAAATTTGAAGGTTTTATTACCTTCAAATACAAAATTTAGAGGTAAATTTCAAAATTTGTAGGTGGGACTACACTAAACCTAGGTTTTTTCGAGCACTGCGAGTCCTCTCTCTCTCTCTCTCTCTCTCTCTCTCTCTCTCTCTCTCTCTCTCTCTCTCTCTCTCTCTCTCTTTTTTCTCCAGGTTGTTCGAGGCAGGCTGCACTTGCATCTGCGATTTTGTGCACTGGCCGCCGTGCACCTTGGCCCTCGCTCTCTCTCTCTCTCTCTCTCTCTCTCTCTCTCTCTCTCTCTCTCTCTCTCTCTCTCTCTCATTATCCTTATCTCTCTTTCTCGCTCTCCCCCTCTTCCTCTCTCTCTCTCTCTCTCTCTCTCTCTCTCTCTCTCTCTCTCTCTCTCATACACACACACGGCCTCTCTCTTCTTTCTCTCTCCCCCTTTATCACATGCACCTACACCCCCCGCCTCGCTTTTGGCTCGCTTTTGGCTCTCGATGTGTCCGTTGTTTCACAGTGCTGCGAGGAGATCCCCATACTTTTTTCTCTTTTGGGAGGCAGTGCAAGGAGTTGCTTTGCCCTTTGAGGCCTTAAATGGCCCCCCCCCCCCCCCCCCCCCCCCCCCCCCCCCCCCCCCCCCCCCCCCCCCCCCCCCCCCCCCCCTCTCTCTCTCTCTCTCTCTCTTTTTGTGGACCTCCCCATCGCCAACTGTCAATAGGGCAGCGTCGCTCGTGCAGGGTGTGCTTCCTACAAAGTGCCACGCCGATGTCTTGTACCATGATGGCTTCTCTATAATGCCCCGCCCGCTGCGTGTTGTCCATTGACAAATCACAACCTCGTGCCCATGTGGAAATTGGACGCCCTCTTCGGCTTGCACCTATGCGGCACGTCTCTCTCTCTCTCTCTCTCTCTCTCTCTCTCTCTCTCTCTCTCTCTCTCTCTCTCTCTCTCTCTCTCTCTCTCTCTCTCTCTCTCTCTTCCCAATTTTCCCTATATTTATCCCCTCCTCGATCCTTGCGCATTTTGGTGCTCTTTGCTCTAGGCTCTTTGCACTTGCTACTGCGACAGCCACTCTTTGGCTACCTATGATCTGCGCTACCCAATCCTCCTTGCTCAAGCTACCAAAACTACACAAGTTGTCATGCCCGCAACAATCCGACCCTGCTCGGTGCCAATCTGTTGAAAATCATTCGAGTGGAAGCGTGCCAATAGTCTTCGGGAAAATTCATTTTTCCAAACATAAAAACTTCCTTTCCTTAATTTTGTCAAGAGGAAATGTTTAAAAAATAAGTTTATCTTCTCGGGTTTTAACACTGTTTTTCCTTGACTTTTGGGTGGAATTTCTCCCTTTCCTCTTGCCCTCAATCTGCATTTTGAAATTGAAACTGGCACGATATTAAAATGCGACACATTTTTGACAAACCCTGCTTGACGGCGCCAGACAATCTCTCTCTCTCTCTCTCTCTCTCTCTCTCTCTCTCTCTCTCTCTCTCTCTCTCTCTCTCTCTCTCTCTCTCTTTGTGGACCTCCCCATCGCCAACTGTCAACAGGGTAGCGTGCGCTCTTGCCGGGTGTGCTTCCTACAGAGTGACACGCCGATGTCTTGTACCATGATGGCTTCTCTATAATGCCCCGCCTGCTGTGTGTTGTCCATAAACAAATCACAACCTCGTGCCCATGTGGAAATTGGACGCCCTCTTCGGCTTGCACCTATGCGGCACATCTCTCTCTCTCGCTCTCTCTCTCTCTCTCTCTCACTCTCACTCCCCTTCCTTGTTTTCCCTATATTTATCCCCTCCTCGATCCTTGCGCATTTTGGAGTTTGATCTCCACTCTGTAGCGTTTGGTGCTCTTTGCTCTGGGCTCTTTGCACTTGCTATTGCGACGGCCACTCTTTGGCTACCTATGATCTACGCTACCCAATCCTCCTTGCTCAAGCTACCAAAACTACACAGGTTGTCATGCCCGCAACAATCCAACCCTGCTCGGTGCCAATCTGTTGAAAATCATTCAAGTGGAAGCGTGCCAATAGTCTTCGGGAAAATTCATTTTTCCAAACATAAAAACTTCCTTTCCTTAATTTTGTCAAGAGGAAATGTTTAAAAAATAAGTTTATCTTCTCGGGTTTTAACACTGTTTTTCCTTGACTTTTGGGTGGAATTTCTCCCTTTCCTCTTGCCCTCAACCTGCATTTTGAAATTGAAACTGGCACGATATTAAGGTGCGACACATTTTTGACAAACCCTGCTTGACGGCGCCAGACAATCTCTCTCTCTCTCTCTCTCTCTCTCTCTCTCTCTCTCTCTCTCTCTCTCTCTCTCTCTCTCTCTCTCTCTCTCTCTGTGCCAGCCCTCCGTTCGGCGTTGAAAAAGGCTCCCCCTTTGCGCTCTCTCTCTGCCAGCCCTCTGTCCGGCATTGAAGGCAAGGGGAAAGGAGAAATTTCGCCCCAAAATAGAGAAAATTAGTCTAAAAGCCCAAAAAACGAACCTAATTTTCTAAGATTTCCTCTTGAAAAATTCAAGAAAGGGAATTTTGTATGTTTGGAGAAATGATTTTTCCCGAACATTGCTAATAGGTCTTGAGTTCAACTCTGCTCCATCGGCTACATCTCTAAGGTATATCTTGGGATAGTTTCGATCTAGAACATTAAAAATCTCTTCTTCTTTTCTCTCTCTCTCTCTCTCTCTCTCTCTCTCTCTCTCTCTCATGGTTAAGAAAGGATTGAAAGATTTTATATCAATTGTGAAGATGACAAGTACAAACGTTATGTATGGCTGAAAATTATGACACCAAAAAGAGCACCCATTTTTGTAGCCGGTTGCTACATTCCTCATCATGATTCTCCCTTTCATGCTTGCATGGATAGAGATCAACCATTTTCTCATTTGGAAGAGGACATTGCTTATTTCAAAGGTGAAGGTGATGTTATTGTATTTGGGGATATGAATGCTCGCACAAAAACATTGCAACATGATACTCAACAATTTGATATGCCATACATTTCAAGGGAGTTGGAGGAAGTTCACTTGTATGATCGTACTTCAATGGATGAGAAAGAGCCGGATCACTATGGAAAGTTACTTTTACACATGTGTAATAGCACGGGTATGCTCATTGCCAATGGTGTATCTTTGTGGAGTGGAACCAATGGATTTACATGTAGAAGATATAATGGGGATAGTGTGATTGACTATATGCTACTCTCTGAAGCCATCATGTATCGCATAAAGAGTTTTATGTTTGGTCAATGGACCCCGGAATCCGACCATCGCACCTTATGTATTGACCTTTCATGTGGAGAAGCAACTAAGCATGATAATCTCAGCCAAAGGAAAGAGAAGTTATCACTATGTATGGATTTCAAATGGGCACCAATGTACATTGAAATGGTTGAGCAAAAATTATGGATGACAAAGCTTCAATGTGATGCACCATTGGAAACTAAATGGGAAGCTTTCAAGAAAGCTATTTGTTCTTGTGCGGAAGAATGCTTTGCCATAAAGCATCTCCATGGTATCAACAAAGATAGATCACGCAAAAGGTGGTTTGATGAAAATGTCAAGATGCTCGAAAGTCCTTGATAAAGCTTGATGAAACTATGGACAAAGACAACTATCAAAGTCATTTGCATACATACAAGGCATTGATTCAAAAGAAGAGAAGAAGATGGGAAGTAAAGCAACAAGAATTTCAAGTCCAAGAAAAGGCAGATGCATGTGGAAGATTTTGGAGAAACTTGAGAGGCAAGCGGGTTGAGAATTTTGGTAACTTGAGTCTAGTGAATATGTACACACATTGTAGGCAATTATATGAGCAAGAAAATACTGAAAAAATGCCATTTTATGGTTCACTCCCATGTATGCCATCTTTTTTTACTATTGAGGATGTATGCGGTGGGCTTGAAAAGTTGGCCACTCGCAAAGCGGGAGATCTTCAAGGTATCAAGCCGGAGATGATCAAATGGACGGGAGATTTTACCCATGAGTGGATGTGTGATATGTTCAACCTTGCACTTCAACATGGTATGCCTTATGATTGGAGTACTAATTGGGTTAAGCCTTTGCATAAAGGAGGGGATGTAAAGAATGTAAGCAACTACCGGACTATAATGATTGGGTCTCTTATGGCAAAGTTGTTTGGGTGCATAATGGAGATGAAATTGAGTCATTGGGCTGAAGAGAATGACAAGCGTGCAAAGGGACAAGCCGGTTTTCGTCGATGCCATAGCACCATTGATCATCTTGTCACTCTTCGTGTTCTCATGGAGGAAAGTCGGTTGAAAGGCAAGCGATTGTATTGTTGTTTTGTAGACTTTAAGAAAGCCTTTGATATGATTCCACGTAACAATTTGTGGAGAAGGATGGAAGAACTCCAAGTGCCATGAGTTTATGCTTGCGGTTTCTCGAATCTATGAGAAGGTGATTTGTCAATTGCGCATGGGAAGAGAAATTTCAGAAATTTTTGTAAGCACTATTGGGGTTAAACAAGGATGTCCATTGTCACCAACTCTGTTTGGTCTATGCATCGATCAATTGGAACAAATGGTACTTGACTTTATGCAAGAAGAAGGCATTGAAGAGGTCACTATTTGCAATGCGGTAATCATGCTTTTGTTGTATGCGGATGATGTAGTGCTTCTAGCACACACTTTAGAAGATGCACAAAAGCTTATGGTTGTCCTTCAGAACTTTTGCTTGCATAGTGGGATGATTGTAAATGAATCCAAAACAAAGGTTATGCTTGTGAAAACCAACCATAAGGAGAAGCCATGCATTGTGTACAACAACGAGACACTTGAAGTTGTTGAGAGCTTTAAGTACCTTGGCCTTGAGGTTCCATCCAATCACAAGTGGCATGAATGTGCTATGCGTCGTTTGGAAGCGGGAAAGAGAGCATATTATGCATTTGAGAACATGTGTAATGCGGGAAACATCAAGTGTTGGGTTCTCAAGAAGTATCTTTTTGATGCATTGGTGACACCGGTTCTTCTTTATGGAGTTGAAGTGTGGGGCGGGAGCATCTCAAAGTCTACTTGGAAAGAGTTTGAGAATGTCCAAAAGCGTTTTCTTACAAACTTTCTCCAAGTTAAGACACAAACACCATATATGCTCCTACTTCTTGAGTCGGGATCTCTTCCAATTGAGGTTATGGGCATGGAAAGGGTTGTGGAGTACATGATAAAGATGCGTCAAAACCCCTCACATCGACTTCCTACAATTGCATGGGAAGCAAGCAAAAAAGTTCAAAAGACGCATAAAAGCAAGATCTTGAGCACGGGATGGATGCAAGACATAAAGAAGTGGTTTGGGAGATGGGATGCATTACACTTGCTACATGATGCTTCAATTGACTCTCAAGTGAATGAAGCTTTTCTACAACGCCAATGTATTACGGCTTGGGAGAAATCCGGTGGGTCACGCTTCATACATTACACCACCTATATTGCCCCCAACTACAAAACCATGTTCTTCGCTGAGAGAGGAAACCGTACTCACACCTACATGCTTGAGCCTATTCCCTTGTCTGCGATACGCACTATCGCAGCAATTTGGCTTAGCTCCCATTTCCTTCGATGCGAGATAGGGCGTTGGGGCAATGGAGAAGAGTCAAATCGATTGTGCACATTATGCTCACTGCAAGTTCGAGAGTCTGAGTACCACACACTACTAGAGTGCTCAACTTTTGATCACATCCGAACTTGCTTCTCTCACATTTTTGGCCATAACTAAGACCTACACACTTTCCGCTCCCAGCCAAAGTGTGGGCTCTCCATTGCGACTCTCATCACTACAATTTTGGAGCATCGAGAGTCACTCATCAGTCATACACATACTACATCACATGTAACTTTGGTCCCATAGGTCATATTTGACCTCCGAGGACGATAATAAAATCTATCTCTCTCTCTCTCTCTCTCTCTCTCTCTCTCTCTCTCTCTCTCTCTCTCTCACCAGTGTTGACCACTGCTTTGAGGCTTGCGCCCAGTGTCTCAACTTAATATCCTGCCGTTTTCAATTTAAAAAATGCCGGTTGAGGGCAAAGGGAAAAGGCGAAAGTGTAAAAATCTGAAAAAATAACCTAATTTTCTAAAATTCCTGTTGGCAAATACAAAGAAAGGAATTTTGTATGGTTGGAATTTTGCGCCAGTTCGTTTCTCTCTCTCTCTCTCTCTCTCTCTCTCTCTCTCTCTCTCTCTCTCTCTCTCTCTCTCTCTCTCTCTCTCTCTCTCTCTCTCTCTCTCTCTCTCTCTCTCTCTGTGCGAGGAAGTCCAGTCCAGCGTGCGTGGCGGCAGTTCGGTGGACTTTGAGTGGCCTCGAGGCTTGCGCCAGGCAGGTATGGGGACGCGTGGCAAGGGGAGGGGGGGGGCGCTCATCACGCTGTTGGCAGGCCCCTCATAGGCGGCAGTAGTCTCTCTCTCTTTCTCGCTCTGAGTGGCGCTGCACGCTGTGATGCCCGGTGCGAGAACACACCAGCCGGAGCACGCTATTGATGACGCGTGTCGGGGGGGAGGGGAGCCGGATTTCCCTCCCCCATTATCTATTAGTATAGACAATCCCAAAATTGTGTGCCCTACTCACTTTTGTATTTGGCACAAAAGGAAGGGGAGAGAGAGAGAGAGAGAGAGAGAGAGAGAGAGAGAGAGAGAGAGAGAGAGAGAGAGAGAGAGAGAGAGAGAGAGAGTGTTAAAAAACAAGAAAATACCTTCCTCGAAGGATCTGCATCGGCTTAGATCTTTTGAGGGAGGGTTTTTTTAATAATAAAAAACTTTGTCTCTCTCTCTCTCTCTATAGGGTTTTTGGAGCTACTCCGCTAAACTCCCTGCAAGTCCCTGTCGTTGAGGGTGCAAAAGAAGGGTTTTGCAACACAGGGTGGAGCCTAGGTGGGGCCAGTTGGAGGTCAAGGGCTCTGGATCCTTGGAGGCCAATGGGCTTTGGGGTGAGCCATCGGGTAGCTCAAGCCCCCATTTCTTCAACCTTCCTTTCTCAGGCCCTTTTTTTGTAAATGGTGCAGACCACCCCTCCAAGCCCTTTTAAGAACGCAAACGGTGGCTCACTTGATCTGCTACAAAAAAACAAAAATCTCACCTTACCTCTCTAATATGACCATGCACTGTTAAGAGTTGGGTGGCAACACTTTCGACCACCTGCCCATCATATGATTTCCAGAAGTAAGATGAGAGAGAGAGAGATAGATA